>NW_017678643.1:0-10056 GCF_001879085.1 Nicotiana attenuata
GGAAACTCACCCCGATAAGCAGAACAGTAATGAGCTACGGATGGTGCTCCTCTATAACAAATACGAAATACATACCTGAATAGACATTCAGCTGGCGTAGCGGACTTTAGTCCTACTATATGAACACATCGAGCCGGGCCTCCCCCTCTTGGGCGGCCCTCTACTCACTTGAATACCTCGCTGTGACACATCAGCCCGAAGTATAAGATAATCTCTCAGCATATGGATAGTATCTCCGCACTCAAAGCACCCTCTCTGCTGATGAGGCTATGGGAACTGTGCGGTACGGGTACCCCGAGACCCATGAACACCTCAGTCACCATGCAAAGCCTGAAGTGCGAACTGAACTGGCTGACCTACAAAACCTCTATCATGTCGCACCCTGCCTCCAAAATAAGGACCAGCAGATCTCCCCGGTCTACGAGGCCTCCTCGCCTCCTCAAACTCTCTCTCCTGATCTCGTCTGCCCTCTCTCTCATATCCCCCGCCTGTCCTCTCTCTCCCTATCATGCATACCCTCTATCCTCCTGGCAATGCTCACCACCTGTTGATAAGAAATATCCATCTCCAACTCACGATCCATGCTAGACCAGATGCTCGGAATAAGCCCCTCAATAAAGCAGCAAGCCCTCTCACGAACAGCAGAAACCAAGGCTGGGGGATGTCTAGCCAAGCTGATGTAACGGACAACATACTCCGAGACAGTCATAGTGCCCTGGCGCAAATGCTCAAACTCTGCGCGCCATGCATCCCTGAGGCTCTGAGGGACAAACTCTCTCAGGAACATATCTGAAAACTGGGTCCAAGTCAGTGAAGCTGCCTCATCCGGACTGTCTAACTCATAGGTGCGCCACCACTCATAGGCGGCTCCTCGAAGCTGGAAGACAGTGAAAGAAACCCCACTCGATCCTGATATACCCATAGTGTGGAGGATACGCTGACACTTCTCCAGAAATCCCTAGGTATCATGTGTTGCTACCCCACTGAATATAGGAGGATCATACTTCTTGAACCTCTCAAGTCTCCGTTGCTCATCCTCCGAAGCCGCTGAACCGTCCCCGGGCTGACCTGGGACTACACGCTGTACAGGAATAATCTCTGGGACCTGATCAACATGCACTCGCTACTCAGGGGTGCGGGCGGCGGGAGTCTGTGCTCCTCCCCCGGCCTGAGATGTGGCTGCAGCAAGGGGAGGCAACCCTGCCTGAGCCAAAGTGGTGTACATGCTCATGAACTGCGCAAGAGCTGGAGTAGTGATAGCAGTCGGCGTATCAGGTGCCTGGGCTCCGGCTTGAACTGCTGGTGGTACAGCGGTGGCAGCTCGTGCGGGTGTTCTGGCTAAACCCCGTGCGCGTCCTCGACCTCTACCCTGGCCCCGACCTCTGACGGCTCCAGTAGGGGGCGCGAGTGTCTGATCATCTCTGGTAGCACGTGTCCTCACCATCTGTGAGAGAATGGAAGACAGAGGTTTAGGGTTGTGATGTAAAAAAATCTCGCACGACAAGGAAATCAAATGAAATGGAATTTTCCCTAACGGTTACATAGCCTCTCGTAGATTAGTACAGACGTCTCCGTACCGATCCGCGAGACTCTAATAAACTGGCTTGTGATTCATGACTCCTATGAACCTAGAGCTCTGATACAAACTTGTCACGACCCTGGTTCCCCCTCCGTGACCCATCGTGATGGCACCTAGTCTCTACGACTAGGTAAGCCTAACAATGCGGAATATAAACAACAATTGCGGAAGAAATAATTTATAAACCGAAATAGTAAAATAAAACAGTGTTTAAGATGCCTTCTGGCACATAACAGTACAAAATCTCAACCTAACACTCACAAAATTCGGAACCCCATGAATCACAAGCAAAGAGATACATAAGAACAACCTAACACTCCCAAAATCTGGAACCCCATAAATCACAAGCTAAGAGATACATAAGAAGCTCTAACTCCAGAAATGTCTAACAAAAGGAAAACTACTGAAGGGCTATACTATTACTGAAAGATAGAAAGGGACTCCTTGGTCTGCGAATGCGGAAGATATACCTCGAAGTCTCTACAGAAGCGCCTCGCCTCAAGGATGATAAGACTGAGTGGAAGTACCTGGATCTGCACAACAAAAATGTGCAGAAGAGTAGCGTGAGCACACCACAGTGATGCCCAGTAAGTATCAAGACTAACCTCGGTGGAGTAGTGACGAGGAACAGTCAAGATACCTACCGGTCCAATAAACTGTACAAATATAGGAACAACGGAACATAATGTATATATAAAGACTACACGAAATGGCTAACAATACTACAATCACAATAAGGGAAGAAAACAGCAAGTAACAACGAAAATACCAAAATAATGGCATAGAAGAGCGAGCGAAACATAAACCCAAATCCTAAATTCACATTACAGTAAAGGTAAGCAATAACTCAGGTCCTACGACAGTGTTCACATCAGGTCCTATCAAACAATTTCCACGAAGTACCGAATCTCAGACAAATTACAGCTCACGATGTCCCATGTACCTGAAATCTAACACTTGGCATCCTGTGCCCCCATCAACCTCATGGTCATGCTGACAAGTCGCTTGGAAACTAGAGCCACTCTCACATATATAACAAGTAAACGAGGGTGTACATCTATACTCAGCAAAATCAGGAGCACTTCACATCCGATAGGAGTATTCAACTACATGTATGCTTGTGCAAGTGCTTTAACATAGTTCCTACCAGCTAATAAGCGTAAGGAAAAGAACAGACGGCACGTAAGTTGTTTCCTCACAACTTCCACGAGATAAAGCTCGTACAGGTAAGCATACCACAACACAATATTAAACAACAAGAATGCCCGCAGGCCATCACAAATTATCACAATCAATCCCTGACATAGCCCACCTTGTCTCGCCACGTGTGCAAATAATAACATAATGAGTGCCCGCCTTGTTTCGCCACACGTGCATCATAATGTTCCCACCTTGTCTCGCCACATGCGCAACCCACATATAAGCAAATATATATACATACCCTGCCTTGTCACGCCGCGTGTGCAATATATCAATAGTAGCAAAAGCACGGCAGAAACCTCGTGCAACCCCATAACAACAGCCGCACGGCAGAAACCTCGTGTATCACAATATCAACAACCGCACGACAGAAACCTCGTGCATCATAATATCAACAACCGCATGGCAGAAACCTCGTGCACCACCACAACAAGTCAAACAGTAACAATGACAATATATACAAGAACACAACAAGTAAATCAACTGAAGAACTTTCGATCACAAGGAGACGGTAAAACTAGCTCACAAGGAATAACCACAATAGAGAATACTAAGCGTGATTAGAACAACTCAACAAGGGAGAAAATAATATGAAGCAACGATCCCACAATATGTAATTCAACAACAAGGAAGCTAACACGAATCAAATAATTCCAAATAAGGAAATATCTACTAAATATAGACTATCTAAACTTCTTTCAAGGTTGGGCAATTTATGAAGAATATACAATAATTTCCATTAAGGATGAGCAGCGGGAAGATAATCATCACCTCAATAAAGACTAAACAAATACAGGGGAGATATTAATGATTTCCAATAAAGACGAGCAGTTATGAAAGATAGCATGACAATAGAAGAGGTAAAAAAATCTTCAGTTAAGCTAAATAAGAGTCAAATAGGGAATAAGAATGAATCATGAGCAATTAATTCCAATTAGATCATGTAGAGGTGAAACTAGTAAGTGGAAAACTCAAGCATATCAACTACACATTCATACACAGTGAATATAAGGACCTAAGAACCCTAAAAGGCCAATTTTTCCACAAATAAATCTGAGCACGCACTCGTCACCTCGCGTACACGAACTACAATCAACACAACAGACTCAAATCCTTAGGGGGATGTCCCCCACACAAGGTTAGGCAAGATACATACCTCGGACCGACCTTTTACTAGTATACGTACCCGCGCGATGCGCGGATCGATTCAAAGAGAAAAAGAGCGAAGAGAGATAGTAAAAACATATGTATATTGCAGATTAAATTTAGTGATCGCAATCAAAACAATTAAGACAAAAAACAAATAGATAAATTTCATCAAGTTGTCTCTATATTATTATTGCCAAGGACTACCAATCCCAAGTAACTTGTTAATAAAGGGTCTGAGTTAAAAACTTAGCAGCAAGAGAAGAAGAAGAAGAAGAAGAAGAAGAAGAAGAAGAAGAAGAAGAAGAAGAAGAAGAAGAAGAAGAAGCAGAAGAAGAAGAAGAAGAAGAAGAAGAAGAAGAAAAGTAACCTCAAAAAGTTTAATTTCTTCAGAGGCTAAAAACCAGCTAACTCATTTAGCTTTTCTAATATATCCAGCGGCTTGCAACTTCCTTTTAATAAGCTACCTGAAAATAAAAAGAAAATTAAAGAGAGACAAAATAAATACTCCGACTAATCCATAAGGACTTAAAGTATGCTTCTACATTAGTTCGTCAAATAAATCGACCAACTTACTTGAATCACCATCAATAGAATTTTTAAGTACAAATATCAGGGGTTAAATTGGATAAGAACTACTTCCTTATAGTCTGCTCTATTGAAGGCTATAGCCTGCTCAGAATCTTGTAAACACAAAAGCTGCTAGTGGCATATGGAGCGTATTCGATATTAAAGAATAGATGTGATTTACTGGAGAAGAGTAATCTCTTGTAAATCATCCAACATTTTGCAATTGTCTTTTTAATCCTTTCTTCATCAACGATATCAACTAACGCTGAAATAATAGCACTTGTCTGCAAGAAATACTCTGCAATTTGTGGAAAGCGAAAAACGTGATTAAATGACAAATAATATAAGACTACAATTTGCAATTCAATCTATAACGTAAGATTTACATCACCTTCGTCTAATTGGAATACTAAAAATATGAAGCAAATGAATTGGCTTAATAGAATTGCAAATAAATAATCTAAAGTGAGATTTGAACCGCCAACTTCACTTGTGGAGGTGCATCGAATTGCCTCCTTAAAATGAAGGCAATTTAAATATTCAGGCTCAGTCGTTAGAAGAACGGTATGGTAGACATAGAATTCAAACAGGATGACTAAAATGGAGGAGCCTTGCGGGCTAGCAAAGTGAGTGCGACTTGTTAGAATAATTGGAAGACCAAAAATGTCACTTGTGTGTAAATTCTGGACCTAGGTGTCTTAGAAATTTGAATGCTATGATGGGTAATACCAGATTATATAGGATTAGAGATGATTGCATTCGCAAAGAATGCAACTAACTCACATACATGTGTATATGATAAAATGAAAAACTTAGCCTAAGATGATTTGGTTATGCTCCACGTATTCCTACAAATACATCGTTTGTTGGTGCGGCACTACAGACACGTCATTTCATAGTTCTACTTACCCTCAGTTTATGTTCTTCAAAATTGAACTGGCAGTAGTGTCCAGTGACTCTGCAGGACAGTTTAGTTGAAGGTATAGTTGCATCACTGTCCCTGGTCGGGTTTGGCCAGTTTCAGGATTTTTGAGTAAATTTAATTATTTTCGCATGGGCTTAGTTCCTTTAGTCTATTTTGATGTTATGATTCTGATTTTGGATAGATTCGGGGCGAGTTGAGGCCGATTCGAGAGGCAAAAGCGTCGCGGACTAGAGTTTGGACCGATTGAGGTAAGTAACCATTGTAAATCTGGACCTGAGGGTATGAAACCCCGGCATTTCGTATTGTTTCGATAAATGAGGTGACGCACATGCTAGATGACGAGCGTGTGGGCGTGCACCGGTAGGGATTGTGACTTGGTCCGTCCCATAGCGGCTATTAAGCCGCGTATTTGATTTGAAATCTTATGATATTCCATACTTTAGAGATTCATACTATATTTTGGTTTGTACGCCGTGTTTGGGGCCTCGTGCCGACCTGTTTAGACCCTTAGGGGTATTTTACTACTTTCCTCACTCTATTTGATTTCAAAGCATATCCTCAGTCATGTTTTACCTGTTTATTGTTTAAAAGCGGTTTCATTACTATACTTTTTAATATATGAAAACTGTTTGGGCTGAGTTCCCTGATTTTCACCAATATGCCCGAGTGGCCGTGAGGTTAATGACTGAGACAGGTTGAGGACCTAATGGAGAGGATTATATATACATTATGGATCGGGCTGCACGCCGCAGCGATACTTATATGGATCGGGCTGCACGCCGTAGCGATATGTATTGGATCGGGCTGCACGCCGCAACGATATGGCGCTTGGGCTGTAGGAGCCCCTCCGGAGTCTGTACACCCCCATTGAGTCGACTAAATATTACGGATCGGGCTGCACGCCGCAGCAGTTATTATTATTATCGTGAGATATCTATTGAGCCAGAGTGCTGAGTGTGAGTACTAATTGACGAGAGTTGAGTCACGAGTGACTGAGAGGCTTGCCCGAGAAGCTATACTTATGAGTGATACCTTGCCCGAGGGGCTTGTTTATGATATTTTGCTGCTTTCACTCTTCTTTTATACAGAACCTCTGTTGAAAAATGTGTAATAAATGTCATTAAAGGATTTTATTTGAAATTGGAGTTTTACGAGATAGCTGATTATTGAACTGCAGATTGTAGACATGTGATTTTTGACCCTCCCCGAGATTTTACACTTTTTAGCGTTTAAATAGTTATTTTAGGTCTAATATCGCTATTTTAAATAGTTTTGACTCTTTTACTTTATTTTGTCACAAAAATAAAAATTACAAAAAATATTTTCCTATTTTATATAGTGTAATTAATTAGATTGATTTTTGCGTTATGTAGTATAGTTATCTTATATTAAAGGGATTTAGCTAAGGGTTTGGACAATAATTTTTGGAGTCTTGGAGCCCAATTTTAAGACCCAACAAGACATGGACCTACCCAATCTCCTAAATTCAAGCCCAACATTAGACCTGTGAGCACATGATTTTTGCCCCATATGAATTACTCCTACAGAATTCCCAAAATTAGATTTTTTCTTTAATTATTTGTTATTTTAGGAATTATTGTAGAATTTTTCTGATTGTTTGCATTTTTGTGTGCATGTTAATCTTGTTTAAATCATAAAAAAATACAAAAAAATATTGCATTTGCATTTAAGATTCAATTTTACATTTTTAGATTAATTAGTAAATTAGTTTGTGTCACAAAAATGAAAAAATCACAAAAATAGTCCATGTTGCATTTTTACTCTTTAATTTCGAATTTTGTAGCTTTTTATTTTTAATTAGGAGTTAATTAATTTTTGTAAATACTATGCTTGAGTCATTAATATTTTTTGATAGGTTAATCTAGTTTTAAGATTTAGTTTAGGTTTTATTTTTAATTTGAAAAAGAAAAAGAATTTTTGAAAAGAAAATAAAAGTAAAAGAAAGGAAGGGGATCAGATTTTGGGCTCTTATTTAAGTCTTCTCATAGGCCCAATCGAATTCCCTAAAACCCGTCCAAACCCGACCAAATTAGCCCAAACCCGTTCCCCTACCCGGTCCAGTCACGTTGCAACCCCAAACGACCCCGTTTCATGCCTGTTTGATCACAGCCGTTGGATTTCTATCAATCCAACGGCCCGGAACTGGTCAAACTCATCACATATAAGTGTCTGAATGGAGACCAACACCCCCCTCCCCCAAACCAATCCTCTCACTCTCCATCTCTCTCACCCCATCTCTCTCTTCAGACATCTCTATGAACCCTAGAGCGCCGCCCCCATTTTCCACAGTTTCCAGCCGACGGCGCCGCTCCCAATCGACCCCAAATCAACACCACATAACCCCTATGACCCCCTCAAAACTAATCCATCATTGGTTTCCCTCGAATCTGTCCAGAGCTCCTCGAATCTTAAATCCGAGTTCGAGCCCTAAAAGTTCAAAACTAATTTCCGTTGAACCTGGTGGCATGCATCGACCCAGGCTTTTGTTTTTCACGATTAGAAGGATGATTCACTACAAAACCGATGTTGTTCATTTGTTATTGACAAAGAACAAGTGATTAGCATCAATTTCGTGTGAGTCAGGATATCAAGTGTGATTTCAAGTTTAATCGGTGAGTTTCTCTTCATCTTTCTGTCCGTTTTTGGTTTTATTTCACCTTTTATTCCTCTTCTTTTATTCTCCTTTTCTTTGGTTGAAACTCGCCCAATTTTCTGAGTTTAAATTGTCTTCTGTTTTGTTTGTTCCCTTAGTTTTCTTTTTCTAATCGTTAAAGCTTTCTCTGATTCCTGGTCTGCTTAGTGTTATTAGTGGCACGTTTAAATCTCTAATTTTTCCCTTTGATTTTAGTCTCATTAGTTTAGTTTAATTAGGTTTATTTTGATTTAATAACATAGTTGATTCCCTGCCTATTTGTGTTAATTAATCAGTAACTTAGTTTAGTTTTTTTTTTTTGATTGTGGAAATCATATCAGTGTTTGTATGCTTACAGAATTTGGTTGGGTCGGTTTATTGTTTGGGCTTTGGGTTGTCTCTGACCCATTTGCAAAGAGCAGCCCGTTCAATTGGGTTTAAGTTATTGGGTCAACTTGACCCATGAGATTTCTGAAGTAATTAGCATGGGTTTAAGGGGTAGTCTAGGAATTTAGGCTAGGGAATATCTTTATAACTGATTTAGGAAGCTGTAGGAAGGTGCCTTTAGGACTCACTTGAAAATCTGATTCTTAAACTAAGGGTACTTGAGCAAAAATGAAAATATCAAAAGGTTTAAAGTGCAAAACTGATTTCATTATTGCTGCCCTAAAAGCTTGCCTATAGAGGCACCCTTTCTTCTTTAACAAGGCAGATTTTAGAGACAAAATTCTGAAAATATTTGCAAACGACTGGTTTTGAGAAACTCTGAAACAACACTAAAATCCCTGCAATTCCTTGTTGAAAATTGATAAAATTCTGCTTTGGTTTTGGATTTCTGTTTCTTTTGTTAGCTAGAACTCTTGAAGAATTCCATAATCATACTTCTGGGGTTTGAGAAATGGTTTGAGTTTGGTTTGAAGTTGGGTTTTTGAGTAGCAGTTATACCACTATTCCATCGTTGCTTTCTAAGCTAATCCTGCTGTTGCTTCCATTTTGCTGAGCTCTTGCTGCTGCTTCTTCCTAATCTCAGGCTCTTGTTTTGGTTTTATTTGGCTGTATTCAGGTACATACCCCTGGGTTCTATTGAATGTGAAGTTAGATTCGAAGATTGAAATGAAAAATAGAAGTTTTGAAGCATAGCATCAAATTACTTGTTCATAGTTTAATTCTATTGCTTTTCCTTTTCCCTGAATCCCTTTGTTCTGATTTGTTTTGATGCATATTGTTGGTTTGGCTGCTGACAGCATTCTCTCAAAGAGCTGTAGNTGATTATTGAACTGCAGATTGTAGACATGTGATTTTTGACCCTCCCCGAGATTTTACACTTTTTAGCGTTTAAATAGTTATTTTAGGTCTAATATCGCTATTTTAAATAGTTTTGACTCTTTTACTTTATTTTGTCACAAAAATAAAAATTACAAAAAATATTTTCCTATTTTATATAGTGTAATTAATTAGATTGATTTTTGCGTTATGTAGTATAGTTATCTTATATTAAAGGGATTTAGCTAAGGGTTTGGACAATAATTTTTGGAGTCTTGGAGCCCAATTTTAAGACCCAACAAGACATGGACCTACCCAATCTCCTAAATTCAAGCCCAACATTAGACCTGTGAGCACATGATTTTTGCCCCATATGAATTACTCCTACAGAATTCCCAAAATTAGATTTTTTCTTTAATTATTTGTTATTTTAGGAATTATTGTAGAATTTTTCTGATTGTTTGCATTTTTGTGTGCATGTTAATCTTGTTTAAATCATAAAAAAATACAAAAAAATATTGCATTTGCATTTAAGATTCAATTTTACATTTTTTAGATTTAATTAGTAAAATTAGTTTAGTGTCACAAAAATGAAAAAAATCAACAAAAATAAGTCCAATGTTGCATTTTTACTCTTTAATTTCGAATTTTGTAGCTTTTATTTTAATTTAGTAGTTAATAATTTTGTTAAATACTATGCTTGAGTTCATTAATATTTTT
>NW_017678643.1:11863-20697 GCF_001879085.1 Nicotiana attenuata
CTTGTTGAAAATTGATAAAATTCTGCTTTGGTTTTGGATTTCTGTTTCTTTTGTTAGCTAGAACTCTTGAAGAATTCCATAATCATACTTCTGGGGTTTGAGAAATGGTTTGAGTTTGGTTTGAAGTTGGGTTTTTGAGTAGCAGTTATACCACTATTCCATCGTTGCTTTCTAAGCTAATCCTGCTGTTGCTTCCATTTTGCTGAGCTCTTGCTGCTGCTTCTTCCTAATCTCAGGCTCTTGTTTTGGTTTTATTTGGCTGTATTCAGGTACATACCCCTGGGTTCTATTGAATGTGAAGTTAGATTCGAAGATTGAAATGAAAAATAGAAGTTTTGAAGCATAGCATCAAATTACTTGTTCATAGTTTAATTCTATTGCTTTTCCTTTTCCCTGAATCCCTTTGTTCTGATTTGTTTTGATGCATATTGTTGGTTTGGCTGCTGACAGCATTCTCTCAAAGAGCTGTAGTTGGTTTGTACTTAGTATGGAATTCAATATTCTGTCAAGGTTGTTATAGCTAGATGTTGGTTTAGACCATTGAGCTCTTATCCCTGATTCTGATTTTGAACGATTAAGGAATCCTTGATGAACAACCTATGTAGTTGAATCAATAGTAGATCATTTTAAATGGTGTAGATTTTATTAAATTTCTTCTGCTATGTAATTCATTCAAACTGTTATAACTGTTTGTTGTATTTGAATAGTGCTGTGTTCATGCAATTGGGTAATGGAATGTTTCTTAAGCATTAGTTTGTATGAAATCATGTTAGAAAAGGGGGAATGGTCCAGATTACTCTAAAAGTCGAGCCATGCACTGATTTAATCATGGTGTGCTTTTAAGCATGTTTAATCTGGGGTTGATGTAGATTCATAATTTTTTTATTGGATAATCTCATAGTATTTCATTTGTCAATCGAACAGAGTTTTTTTTTTAAGTAAATCTGAGAACTTATAATTGCCTTTTGAAACTAGTTGAAGACTGATTCAAGCATGAGTGCCAAATGATTGTTTGTTATTGGAAGCCTTGTTGGGCTCATGTCAAATACTCCTGATTTTATATTTACGTGCTTGGGGATTCGAACTCGAGTCATGCCCTGTTTATTCCGTGTTTTCTCAAAAGATTTGGGTCATTCTTTGAGCTTTAGACCATGAGGCTACTTAAAACAGCATTGCATGGCCTCACCATGTCTGGGCCTGCCCCTTAACTTCCCGTCTGAATGCTGTTGTTGGCCCAAACCATATCTTTCAAATAATCGGCCCTGTTTTCTCTTTAAAGCAATTGCCCTTCATTTAGTTCGAACTTTAGTTCAAAAGTGAATTTCCAATTCTCTTAGTGTTTAATTAATCAGATTACATTAAATAGATTCGGGGCGTGCCCTATTAAATAAGATATAGTTTATGGCCCTCGAAGTTTAGTTTGAGTTTTCCTTTAAAATTGGAATCGAGGTGTGCCGTGCCAAATAAAATCTCAAAATGCATGGCCCTCGCTTAATTAATATTTTAATCCTTAGAAATCGAGGCGCGCCATTAGTTGAATTTTCCATGGCCCTCGCAAAGTTTAAAGTGCGTAGTTGCTTTAGGTGCGCTATTTTAAAAATTACTTTCCTAAACTCGGGTGTGCATTTCATGTGACCCAAATCCACATCTCAACAACTTTAAATAAAATGTGTCGCGGACCGCGGGTGCATTTCATGTGGCGCTGTTCAAAGACATATTTTTGATAACGTTGAATCTTCCTAAAAATTGATTAAAAGCGGTTATTAATTTAAAATTATACCACAGGTTAAAACATGTTAAAATCAGATAATAGGCCAATTATAATAGTTTAAGCGACCGTGCTAGAACCACGGAATCCGGGGGTGCCTAACACCTTCCCTCGGGTTAACAGAATTCCTTATTCAGAATTTCTGGTTCGCAGACTTCAAAAGGAAAGTCGAATTTTCCTCGATTTGGGATTTTAAAATAAACCGGTGACTTGGGACACCAGAAAACAAACCATCACAAGTGGCGACTCTGAATAAAAATAAATAAAATAATCCCATTTCGAATAATGTCACTTAAATTGGAAAAACTCCCTTATACACCTTCGGTGTGTGTAAAAAAGGAGGTGTGACAGCTCTGGCGACTCTGCTGGGGATCCAAACCCAAAACTTTGGTTCAGGGTTCAAGAATTCGAGCTTAGAATAACTGTTATATTTGACTTTTATTTATTATCTGATTTTATTACATGTTTGGGCTTAATGTGCTTAATGTCGCTTTTTACCGCTTTGATATTATCTGAACTGTATATAAACTGCTGTGAAACCCTTCTCTTCTCATCTTTGGGGATGTGCACGCTGGCGTGGCTCCTCTTCTGTTAGTGTCATACCTTAAATAAGAAAGAGGCTCGGACAAGTTACAAAGCCGGATAGCCTTTTGGTTCCCGCTACGTAGCCCCCTCCTCGGCTCGAGTTGTCCGCTCGGGTATACCAAGTCTAGAACAATACACCCTGGTTTTAAACTTAGAATAACTCAGTCTCATGCCGGATCCCTGGTAGGAACGTTTGTTTGCATCATGTGCATTTGACTTTGGGGACTCAACACAGGGGTTGGGTCCGTTAGGACAGGTGTACCTAAATGAAAAAGACCATCCTGATGCATCTTACGTGCTACTTGCATATCTGTCTGTTCAGGCTTGCATGTTGACTGGCTTCTAGAATAGAGGAAGAAAATCGAAAATAAAAAAAAGGAAAAATTAAAAAAAAAAGGAAAAGAAAAAAGAAAACAAGAGTGAGAGGTAGGTATTTGAAAATCCTGAAACTCTGCCAAAATTCTGGAAAAAAAAGGAGAAAAAGAAAAAGTCATTTCAAAATGAGCCAAAATTTCAAGTGTTATGTTTCCCCTGTTCCGTCAAATCTGACCGAACTACGCGGGTCTGATTCTCACCGGATGTAAGATACGTAGGCAAACCTCATCGGTTCCGACCCCAATTTTCAAAAAATTCAAAAATATTTTCCTTTAGTTCCTTCTTTAAAGATCATTCCTTAGAAAATTCAAAAAAAAAAAAAAAAGAGAAGCTTTTAAAACTCAAAAATGGTTTCCTTCTTTCTAAATTCTGTCATACGAAAAAAGAAAAATCAATAAAGATCAAAATCCAAAATACAGGTTTCCTTCATTTTGAAGTATTTTTTCAAAAAAAAAATCCAAAAAAAAAAAAATCAGAAACAAAAATTCAAAAAATATACTACTTAGATGTCTTTCTTTCATAAATGTCTTTTAAAAAAAATTGAAAAACTTGAAGTCCAAAAATATTTTTCATTTTCCTTTAAAAGTACTTTTGTAAATAAATAAAAAATTCAGAAATACAAAATATTTTCTTAAAAGCCCCTCTTTCGAAAATTAAGAGGCAACTTCCAAAATCCAAAAATATTTTCTTTCCTCCTTAGAAAAAGAGAAAACAAATAAAAATTCAAACAAAAAATATTTTCTTTTTACTTTTAAAATTCCTAAAGTTCCAATCAAAAGAAAAGGAATTTTTAGAAGTATTTCTTTCAAAAATAAAATAAAAACCAAAATCAAAAATCCAAAAAAACATTTCCTTTCTTCTTTTAAAGCATTTTTTTTAGAAAATTCCAAAAGAAAAAAATCAAAAAAAAAATCAAAAATATTTTTCTTTTGCCTTAAAGCTTCATGGTCTGAGTTTTATAAAAAAAAAAAGAGAGTTAGTTTACTCAATTCTCAATCTTCCCGAACTACGCAAGATCTGATTCATGCGGGGTCATGATATGTAGACAATCCCCATCGAATTCGATCATAGCCATAAAATTAAGTGAGTGAAAAATAAATTGAAAAAAAAGAAAAAAAATAGAGTGAAAAAAAAAAGAAAAAAAGAGCGACAAGAAATAAAAGAGTGACAAAAAAAAGTGCCAAAAAAATAAAAGAGCGGCAAAAACAAAACAAAAATCAAGAGTGATTAGAGAGAAACAAAGATGAAGAAAAAAAGGTCCATACTGAAAGGGTTAGTTAGGGCCGGGATGAAACATGCAACCTTTCAAACACATTGTAGAAGCGTTTAACTGTTAGGTGCATTGCATCCCAACGTGCGATTTCCTATATGTTAAATGTCTCAAAACTAACAAGGTTGTTGGTGTGAGAATATTAGCCAGGTTCTGTTCAGGTGGTTGGTTTTGTTGGTATGCAGTGATGAACGCACAACCTTGCACACGGCCACAATATTGTACACAAAACTGAGCTCCACCTCCCAGAAATGCCCATCCTTACCAGGCTCCATATAATCCCCAAACAAATGTTCCCCAGTACAATCCTCGCCCAAGAGAGCCTTTCAAAAGGAATCAGTTCACCCCTATTGGTGAATCATACTCGGGCTTGTTCCAAAAGCTAGTCAGACGAGGTCTGCTGCAGCTAGTGGCTCCAAACGGCCAAACTCCGAGTTCCCCTCGTACAGAGCTGATGCTAGATGTCAATACCACTCTGGAGCAGTGGGACACAATACAGAGGACTATTGGATCCTCAAAAGGATAGTTGAAGATATGATTGAAGCTGAAAGAATTATTTTTCGGGATGAAGAAGCTCTTGATGTGATGAACAATCTGTTGCCTGCTCACAACACTAGGCCAATAGTCGGAATAATTTGTGAAGCTGCGAATTTGATCCGGCACTGAAGGTCATTGCAGCTATTGTCGAGACAGAAGAAAAGCCAAAAATGGTCACCAAGCCTGAAAGTTCTCCATCAGATGGAGGCTCGGTAGCCAGTCTTGCTATCCTTTCTGCATGCGGATTATCTCAGGGTGTGATTCGTATGTTTTGCTTTATTGTCTTACTTTTCGATGTTAACCCTTCTATCTTTTGAAATTCAAAAAAAAACTAAAAAAAAAGTTAATAAAAAAATAATAATAAAATCAAATGAAATTAATATTTCATTGTCCAGGAATGTCTCTTTTATTAATCTTGTCATTTTTCTTATTCTCTTTTCAGTTTTGTTAAATGCAGATTTCAATAACATGACATGCTTGCGGACTTCATGCCCAGATCCTGAAACGCTGTCAGACCTCGAAATAATGAATCAAGAATTAGATAACAATGAAGGTAAGTTTAAGAAAATAAAACAAAGAGGTGGAACAACTGAAGGAAAATTGGTTCCAGATTGGAAAGGTCCATACATTGCAACAAGAGTACTGCCAAAAGAGCGCGTTGTACTTGGGACACATTGAAGGAAATGTCCCTGTAACCACTGTCAATGCAAATGCAGCCAAAAGGTACTATGTTGGATCCTCCATATAGCTCTAATATTCTCCGATTGGGATGACGAAGGCTTTCATTCTCGCTACCCAAACACTATCAACCCTTTACAAACCCTTTGAGCCGGCTCCCATTCTTTGATTATCCTCTTTGGAACTTGAAAGTGTTATTGAAAAAAAAATTGATTGAAAGAAAAGAAAAGAAAGATACAAAGATGAAAAAAAAAAAAGAAAGATGTAAAAACAAGGGGGGAAGAAAAGACAAAAAAAAAGAGGAAAAAAGGAAAGGAAAAAGAAAGAGAAAAGAAAACAAAACAAAAAAGAAAAATAAAAAAAAACAAAGTTTTCCTGAACTACGTTCGACTTGATTCCGAAAGGATACGTAGGAAGCCTCTCTCTGGGGTTCAGTCACACCAATACAAAAATCAAATTTCCCCCAAAAGTAAAACTGGGGCAGATGTTATAATGGTTCGGCGATGATCCCGCCCAAAAGGTTCCAAAGTTGTAAATCAATCCAAATCCTTTTTATCCAAACCCTGTTTAAGTCCTTTCCGATCAATCAGTGAGAATGTTCAAGGATCAGAGAATACAGTTACTTGGATCTGATACAACCAAATGAGAGAAATTAAATGAGAGAGTCTTATTGGTGAAAACCCACACGGGCACCGCGAGGCGACGGTAAGCAGAGAAATGCAAAATGAGAGAGTCTTGTTAGTGAAAACTCGCAAAGAGCACTATAAGGCGATGGTGAGTACAGAAATAAGAGAGGTCAGCTCGTGAAAACCCGCAAAGGGCACCCCTGATCGAACAGAGGATCCTCACAGCCATCAGCACCGACAGAGTCCTGTTAAGGTTTCTTGATTTTGAGGCAAAAGTTGTGATGAATTTCTGAGAGTCGGACGGTTTACACAGATCAGGCATCCAGTCCAAAAGGCATGTCATGTTCATTGAAGTCCGCATGTACTCCAGATAAGTCCTTCTTTCCTTTCCTCGAAAGGGACACTTCTTTTTTTAAACTCATTCTCCATTCCATTGTTTGTTTTCTTTGAATCCCTTTCGGTCTAACATTATTCCGAAACTAAGACAAAGAAAGGATGGCAAGACTGATTTACAGGGTTCTCATTTGGCGCGAGCTAATGTGCAGAAAAGCACCCAGCCTCGTCAGGGGGCATCAAGTCGACCCCGACTAGCCATGGCGGCCGATGCTTCAAAATCAAAACTCTTGGAAGGAGAAAATCAAATCGAAGTGCCTATAAAGGCAAATGAAGTTGAAAAGGTTGAGTGTCACGTGGCTAACTGCCTCGGCAAAAGTTGAAGAAGCCAAGGTACCCCAAATGCTCTGAAATTGAAGTTGGAAGAAAGAAGCCAGAAAAGAAAGGTCTACAAAGGCGAAATAAAGTTGGAAGAGTTTAAGTCCCACGCGACTAGCCGTTGTAGCAAAGTTTGAGGAGCCAAAAGTTCCCCAATGTTCCAAAGAAAAGAAAAAAAATGAAAAAAAAGAAAAAAAAAAGAAAAGGAAGTCAGAAAGGAAAGGAAGGTTGAGTTCCACCAACCAACCGTCATGGCAAAATCTGGAAAAAACCAGAAGTTCTTAGGGCCTGAAATGAAATTGGTCCCCAGGAAACAAGCAGTTGCAACTGAGATCTTCATCAAAGAAGCTGGGCCGAGATCAAGTGATTAAGACAATCAAGGCTACAAAACCAACCACCATTTCAAACAAACAATTGTTCTTTGTTTGAAAATTTGAAACAGGTGCAATCCAAAGCAATCGTGCAAGAAGAAGGTGCAACCAAATCGGAAAAAGAAGTGCGCAAATGCTAGAAACAGCTTTGCAGCAACAATCCATAAAAAGGGAAGTCCCCTTCAAGTTTTTCCCGCATTTACTCATTCCACGAAATATAAAAAAAAAAAAAAAAAAAAAAAGAGAGAGAGATAAGAAGAAAATCCAAAAAAAGGGGGTATTTTAGAATCCCCAATATCAATCTTTTACTTTTTGCCAACATTAGGGCTCCAATCCCTGAGTTGAGATTTTTAGACATAGGGCATCCATTCCCTAGTCACCTTTTTTTTTGCCAACATTAGGGCTCCAATCCCTAAGTTGAGATTTTTAGACATAGGGCCTCCATTCCCTAGTCGCCTTTTTTGCCAACATTAGGGCTCCAATCCCTGAGTTGAGATTTTAGACATAGGGCCTCCATTCCCTAGTCGCCTTTTTGCCAGCATTAGGGCTCCAATCCTTAAGTTGAGATTTTTAGACATAGGGCCTCCATTCCCTAGTCGCCTTTTTGCCAACATTAGGGCTCCAATCCCTAGGTTGAGATTTTAGACATAGGGCCTCCATTCCCTAGTCGCCTTTTTGCCAACATTAGGGCTCCATTGTCACACCTCCTTTTTACACACCTACCCCGAAGAATAAATGTATAAGGGAGTTTTTCCATTTAAAGTGACATTAATCGAAATGGGATTGTTTAGTTATTTTTCAGAGTCGCCACTCGGGAAAGGATGGGCTTTTGGTGTCCCGAGTCACCAGTTTAATTTAAATCCCAAATCGAGGAAAAATTTTGACTTCCCAATTGGAGTCTGCGAACCAGAAATTCTGTGTAAGGAATTCTGTTGACCCGAGGGAAGGTGTCAGGCACCCCCGGATCCCGTGGTTCTAGCACGGTCGCTTAAATTATCATAAATGGCTAAAAATCTGGTTTTTATACAAGTTCAAACCTATAGTGCAATTTTATAAATTATTTACCGCTTTTATTTACTTTTTACGAAAGTGAACGCCGTTTAAGAGCGTGTTTTTGGATCACGTCACATGAAATGCACCCGGATCCTGAACACCTCTTATTCAACGTTTTAGGATTTGGATTTGGGTCACATGAAGTGCACACCCGAGTTTAGGAAGGTAAAATTATTTAAAAGCGCGCCTAAAGCGGCTAGCGTCTTATTAACTTTGCGGGAAGCCATGAAAATTCGTTAAATGGCATCTCCCGAATCTCTAAAATATTTTTAATAAAGCATGTAATGAGGGCCCCGCAATTTATATGTTTTGTGCGGCGAGGCTCGTCTCGTTTAATTATTTTAAGGCCAACCTAGAGCGACTAGGATCTTCTACTTCTTTTGTCTCTAAAAAGGGTCTAATTAATTTGCATTTATAAATTCGGGCCTCGAGTCCAAGTCCGGATTCAAACAAAGGTAGACCCTCTTAGTTTGAACCCGCTACCTAACGCGAAAACCTAAATTTATATTGTAAATTAATTACCCATATTCCTAATGTGAAATTGGGCCCAGGACTGTACGGTGATTGAGGAATTTGGTCCAGGACTGCAATGTGAAATTATCCAGTAGCTGGACCTCAGCAATGTCCAGCCGTGAAATTTCATAGCCCATTAGGAACGTAATGTTATGCGGGCCCAGGGACAGAGTTTAGTCTAATTTAGCATTAATTAGGGAGCCAGGGTCCAGACTTAACGCCGATAGTGCTGCAATCATCTCTGATCGTTCATTAGACTTTCAGTTCGTTTACTCAACATTCATGTTTATTCTAGAGTAAATTCGTGACCAATGTATCGACACCATAAACATTTACACCTGTATTGA
>NW_017678644.1:0-1334 GCF_001879085.1 Nicotiana attenuata
GCTAAAACCATCAAATCACATCGAATTCAAGCCTAAGTTTCTTAAGAACTTCCGAATTACGCATTCGATCAAAAACCCGACCAAAACACCTCCGAATGACCTGAAATTTTGCACACATATCCAAAATCACCTAACGAAGCTACTGCAACTCTCGGAATTCCATTCCGACCCTCGGATCAAAATCTCACCTACCAACCGGAATTCGCCAAAATTCAACCTTCGCCATTTCAAGCCTAATTCTACACCGGACCTCCAAAATCACTTCCGATCGCACTCCTAAGTCACAATTCACCTCCCGAAGCTAACCGAATCACCGGAATTCACATCCGAGCTTTCTAACTAGTAAGTCAACGTTCGATTGACTTTTCCAAACCAAACCTTTTTTAAAGAGACTAAGTGTTTCATTTGCTATCCAAACCAATTCAATTCAACTCTAACTCACCCATTGCTGATAATAAAACATGAAAGAGCAATAAATGGGGAAAATGGGGCTGTAATACATGAGACGAAGGGTTGGGTCATCGCATCCGGTATCTGCACAGAGTGCAGAGTGTAGCATCAGCACAACCGACCCCATGTGCTAGTAAGTGCCTGGCCTAACCCCGGCGAGGTAGTGACGAGGCTAGGACCAGACTCCAAATAAACCTGTCCAGTTATATATATATATACAGCGGAAAATAAACTAGAACAAACAATTTAAAGCTGGGAAGGGGAAACATGCTTCGGGGAATAACAGATAAAATAGAATCTCAAGAGAATTATCAAGAAACCAAAAATTCAACTTCTATCAAGGATAAGGAAAACAAAGGCAATTTACACTTCCGGTTCACATCTCGTTGAAGGCGTGCAACCCGATCCCATTTCTCATATCTTGTGGTAGGCGTACCACCCACTCCCATTTCTCATATCTTGTGTTAGGCGTACCACCCACTCCCATTTCATCATATCTCGTGGTAGGCGTACCACCCGATCCCATTTCATCATATCTCGTGGTAGTCGTACCACCCGATCCCATTTACAAGCCAACACAAAATCACAAGGAATCCTGCAAGGGAATAAAAGCAATTTAATAACTTCCCGGCAAGGGAACAAAAAAAAAGCAATATAATATCTTCCCGCCAAGGGAGCAACAATATCAAGACAAACATCCCGGCAAGGGAGAATCAGCTATAACCAATCCTAACTCAACTCCTACTAAGCTCAATTAGTATCAACACTCAATCATAAATGAAATCCACGAAAATAAACTAAATCTTTGCTCAATATCGAGAATCATCATTTAACGCATCCGTAGTAACATTTAAGAACACAACATCTATCAATTCAAGACTCAC
>NW_017678644.1:5363-20694 GCF_001879085.1 Nicotiana attenuata
AGATCAATGCAAAAGTCAATATCCCTGTCGGGTGGCATACCCAGCAGGTCTGAAGGAAATACCTCAGGAAACTCCCGAACAACGGGCACAGAATCAATAGGAGAGACCTCAGCACTAGAATCGCGAACATAAGCCAAATAGGCCAAACATCCCTTCTCGACCATACGCCGAGCCTTCATATAAGAAATAACACTACGGATAGAATGACCAGGAGTCCCTCTCCACACTAAACGAGGCAAACCCGGCAAGGCTAAGGTCACAGTCTTGGCATGACAATCCAAGATAGCGTGGTAAGGTGATAACCAGTCCATCCCCAATATAACATCGAAATCAACCATGTCCAGAAGCAACAAATCTACACGAGTCTCAAGACCCCCAATCACCATAATACAAAAACGATGGACTCGATCTACCACAATAGAATCACCCACCGGTGTAGACACATAAATAGGAGCACTCAAAGAATCACTAGGCATGACCAGATACGGTGCAAAGTAAGATGACACATACGAGTATGTAGACCCTGGATCAAATAACACTGAAGCATCTCTATCACAAACCAGAACAGTGCCTGTGATAACTGCATCGGAAGCCTCAGCCTCAGGCCTGGCTAGGAGAGCATAACATCGGGGTGGGCCCCACCACTCTGATCTACCTCTCTAGGACGGCCTGCAGGTGGCTGGCCTCCACCTCTAGCGGTCTGAGATCCACCTCTAGCACCTCTACCTCCACCTCTAGCACCTCTACCCCCACCTCTAGCTGGCTGGGCGGGCTGTGGAACACCTGGTGCCTGAACCATAGCACGGGAACCCTGATACGGAGAACTGCTCAAAGCTTGAGGGCAATACCTAGCAATGTGCCTCGTGTCTCCACAAGTAAAACAAGCCCTCGGTTGCTGGGGCTGACGACCCTGGAAACTCTGAAGCGGTGGTGCACTGATAGGAGCTGGTAGTACACTGTAGGACTGCTGATCGGAATACTGCATCTGAGGACCACGGCCACCTGAAGCACCGTGAGAAACCTGGAGTGCTGATTAAAAAGGCCTAGGAGGATGGCCTCTATCATATGAATCCCTGCCTCTAGACGAGGCACCACTGAATTTGCCTGACTGACGGGGTCTCTTATCTGCCCTGTGACCACCCCCCTATGATAAAACCATCTCAACTCTCCGGGCCACAATGGCCGCCTCCTGGAAGGATATCTCACTCCCAGCCTCTCTAGCCATCTGAAGACGAATCGTCTGAATGAGTCCATCAATGAACCGTCTCACTCTCTCCCTCTCAGTGGGAAGTATGATAAGAGCATGGCGAGCTAAATCAATAAATCTGGTCTTGTACTGGGTGACAGTCATGGATCCCTGCTGGAGGCGCTCGAACTGCCTCCGATAGGCCTCTCGCTGTGTGATAGTGAGAAACTTCTCCAGAAATAGTTGTGTGAACTGCTCCCAGGTCAAGGCTGGCGATCCTACTGGTCTAGCTAAGCAATAATCCCTCCACCAAGTCGTGGCGGATCCAGACAAGCGAAATGTGGCAAAATCGACCTCGTTGGTCTCAACTGTCCCCATGTTCTGAAGAACCTCGTGATAGCTGTCTAGATAATCCCGGGGATCCTCAGTAGATGCACCGCTGAAAGTAGTAGTGAAGAGCTTGGTGAACCTGTCCAATCTCCACAAAGCATCGGCAGACATAGCTACACCATCGCCGGTCCGAGCTACCATACCTGGCTAAACTGCTCCAACTGGCTGAGCTGCTGGAGTCTGAAACTGGGGAGCTACCTGCTCCGGAGTGCGAGTAGCAGGAGTCTGGGCTCCACCTCCAGCCTGAGAGACGGCTGGTGCTACAGGAAGTAGACCTGCTCGAGTGACACTCTCCATAAGGCCCACTAGACAAACCAGAGCATTCTGAAGAACTGGGGTAGCAATAAACCCCTCTGGGACCTGAGCTGGGCCCACCGGAACCGCTGGGGCCGGAACCTCATCCTCAAAATCAACTTGAGGCTCCGCCGCTGGTGCTGCTGCTCTGGGCTGAGCTCTACCCCTGCCTCGGCCTCTAGCACGGTATCGGCCTCGCCCTCTGCCCCTCGTGGGAGCTGCTTATCGGTAGATGAGGAAGCGCGTGTTCTCGCCATCTGTGAAAGAACAGAGTAGAAGTTAAATTAGCATTGAGAAACCAAACCGCACGACAAGAAAGAACAAATGTAAAGTTTTTCCTAACTCTGTAGCCTTTGGGGATAAATATAGACGTCTCTGTACCGATCCCTCAGACTCTACTAAGCTTGTCCGTGAATTGTGAGACCTATGTAACCTAGAGCTCTGATACCAACTTGTCACGACCCGGATTTCCCACCCTCGGGGGTCGTGATGGCTCCTACTCGTAGAAGCTAGGCAAGCCACGAAATGCAGAAATCTTAGTTCATTCATTTTAATCCTTTTAACAACTTAAAATAAACAAGCGATTAACATTAATTAATTGCGGAAGATGAAATCAAGCGGAAGACTTAGACTAATATAATACCAAAGTAAATGTGAAAATGCCTACATGTGCCACTACCCAGAAACCGGTGCCACAACATTCACGGACTGTCTATGAATACTATATATAGATGTCTAAAGAAAAGAGATACAGTCTGTCTCGGATACAAATGAAAACAGAACATATAAGTAGATAGAAGAGACGCCGGGCCTGCGGACGCCTGCAGGACTACTTTGGGATCTCTGGACTGAAGGCTGGCTCCCAAGCTACTGCTGCTGACCCAGTACTGCTCCGGTATCTGCACAGAGTGCAGAGTGTAGCATCAGCACAACCGAACCCATGTGCTGGTAAGTGTCTGGCCTAACCCCAGCGAGAAAGTGACGAGGCTAGGACCAGACTCCAGATAAACCCGTGCAGCTATATAATATACAACAAAAAAATAGCAGGAATAAACAATTTAAATGGGAGGGAGTACATGCTACAGGGAAAACTGTCAAATCCAGCAGGAAACAAAAGAGATATGAGAGAACAACTCAAAATCTACAACAAAACAATAATAATACTGTTGCGGCGTGCAACCCGATCCAATATATATAGTATTGTTGCGGCGTGCAACCCGATCCAATATATAGTATTGTTGTGGCGTGCAACCCGATCCATATTTAATATTATTGCGGCGTGCAACCCGATCCATATATATATATATAATATCAACAACAACCATACCAAGTATCCCGGCAAGGGGTCATCAATAACTACTCTATCCCGGTAAGGGATTCAACAGTAATAAGAATAAATACGTCCCGGCAAGGGAGAATCAGCTATATCCAATCTTAACTCAACTTCTATTCATCTCAGCTAACACCAATATTCAAATCATATGTAATTTCCACGAAAACAACCTTAATCCTTGCTCAATATCGAGAATCATCAATTAAAGCATCCGTAGTATCATTTAAGAACACAAAAAATTTCAATTTAAGACTCACGGTCATGCTTGACTCCAACGTATAGATACCCATTCACCATGCCTATACGTCGTACTCAACAAGTAGCAAATAGCAAATAGGACACAACTCCTAATCCCTCAAGCTATGGTTAGAGCGAACACTTACCTCGAACTTCCACGGCCAACTCAATCCTCAAACACCGCCTTTCCTTTCGAATTTGGCTCCAAATCAATTGTATCTAGACATAATCGACTTAATAACATGAATAAACACCAAACAATCCAATTCCAATGCTTAATTATAACTTTCCAATCATTCTTTCCAAAAACCCAAAAATTGACCCCGGGCCCGCTTGGTCGAGAGGTTCGGACCAAAATCCAATTACCCATTTACCCACGAGCCCGAATATATAATTTGTTCCAAAATTTGACCCCAAAACGAGGTCTAAATCATAACCATATGAAAAGCCCTAACTCTACCCAAATCCCAAATTTTCTACCCTTAATCACATGATTAAAGCCTAGAAATCTGATGTTTGTTAATGGAAATTGAAGAAAACGAGTCTAAGATTACATACATATGAATTGGTGGTGAAATCCCCTTTCAAAAATCGCCCAAATTGGAGTTGAAATGAAGAAGTTATGAAGTTTTGGTGTAATCCCGTAATGCTACTATTTCTGGTCTTTTAAAATAAGTGGAGAAAAATACTCATCGCGTTCGCGACAGCCCATCGCGTTCGGGATGAGTTAGGTCTGACAGAACTTTGCGTTCGCGGAATAAGGCTCGCGTTCGCGGAGCTTTGGCTCCTTAAGCCTACACGTTTGCGGGCCAGTGGCCGCGTTTGCGATGAACAAATTGGTGACCCCTCCCTAGAACCTTACGCGTTCGCGAGTGCAAGGACGCGTTCGCGAAGGGTCTCCCCCCTCAGCTTCGCGTTCGCGTCTCGAGCTTCACATTCGCGAAGAAGAAACCCGGCACCTGGGATATTTGCCTTACGCGTTCGCGATTGGTCCCACGCGAACGCGAAGAAGAAAATCCCTAGGCACTGAACAGTAGAAAACCTGCAATTTTTCAAAAGTCCGAAACCTTCCGAACTACATCCAAAACACACCCGAGCCCTCGGGGCTCAAAACCAGACATACGTGCTAACTCAATAACATCATACGAACTTATCCGTGCGATCAAATCGCCAAAATAGCATCATAAACATCGAATTAAACCTCAAAATCCATGAATTCCTTCAAACTTCTTAAAACATCAAATTTTCCATTTAAAGTCCGAATCACGTCAAATGACATCCGTTTCTCACCAAATTTCATAGAATCATCTTAAATCATATATATGACCTGTACCGGGCGCCGGAACCAAAATACGGGCCCAATACCAACATGTTCTAATCAAATTTCATTTCAAAATCCTTTAAACAATTTCAGAAAACAATTTTCTTTAAAAATTCATTTCTCGGGCTTGGGACCTCGGAATTTGATTCTGGGCATACGCCAAAGTCCCGTATTTTCCTACGGACCCTCAGGGACCATCAAATCACAGGTTCGGGTCCGTTTACCAAAAATGTCGACCGAAGTCAACTTAAATGCATTTTAAGTCAAAATTTCAAGATTTCACAGATTATTCAGATAACACGCCCGGACTGCGCACGCAAATCAAGGTGAAGATGAAAGTGGGTTTTAAGGCCTCGGAACACTGAATTTAAGTTAAAAGCATCTCCACCTCTAAAACAACCGTTCTTCCTCGAATGGACATAAGAAGGAAGTACCTGAGTCGAGGAAAAGATGGGGATAACGGCTCTACATATCGGACTCGGACTCCCAGGTCGATGCCCCAGCAGGCTGACCTCTCCACTGAACACGAACAGAAGGAAAACTCTTCGACCTCAACTGACGAACCTGCCAGTCTAAAATAGCCACCGGCTCCTCCTCATTAGACAAGTCCTTATCCAACTGGACAGTGCTGAAATCTAGCACGTGGGATGGATCACCGTGATACTTCCGAAGCATGGACACATGAAACACTGGATGCACGGCTGATAAGCTCGGTGGCAATGCAACTCTATAAGCCACCTCTCCCACTTGATCAAGAATCTCAAACGGACCAATGAACTTAGGGCTAAGCTTGCCTTCTTCCCAAATCTCATCACGCCCTTCATAGGTGACACTCGAAGCAATACCCGCTCACCGACCATGAAAGCCAAATCTCGAACCTTGCGGTCGGCATAACTCTTTTGCCTGGACTAAGCTGTACGAAGCCTATCCTGAATGATCCTGACCTTGTCCAAGGCATCCTAAACCAGATCCGTACCCAACAACCGAGCCTCTCCCAACTCAAACCATCCAACTCGAGACCGACACCGCCTACCATATAAAGCCTCATAAAGAGCCATCTGGATACTCGACTGGTAGCTGTTGTTGTAGGCAAACTCCGCTAAAGGCAAAAAATGATCCCACGAGCCGCCAAAGTCAATGATACAAGCTCGGAGTATGTCCTCCAAAATCTAAATAGTCCGCTCGGACTGCCCGTCCGTCTGGGGATGAAATGCTGTGCTCAACTCAACCCGTGTGCCCAATTCTCACTGAACTGCTCTCCAGAAACGCGAGGTAAACTGCGTACCTCGGTCCGAAATGATTGACACGGTCACAACATGAAAGCAAACAATCTCCAGGATATAGATCTCAGGTAACCTCTCAGAAGAATAGGAGACTGCCACAGGAATGAAATGCGCTGACCTGGTCAGCCTATCAACAATGACCCACACTGCGTCGAACTTCTTCCGAGTCTGCGGGAGCCCAACAACGAAATCCATAGTGATCCGCTCCCACTTCCACTCGGGAAGCTCAATCCTCTGAAATGAACCACCGGGCCTCTGATGCTCGTACTTAACCTACTGACAATTCAAATACCAAGCCACATATGCAACAATATCTTTCTTCATTCTCCGCCACCAATAATGTTGCCGCAAATCCTGATACATCTTCGCGGCGCCCGGATAAATAGAGTACCTGGAGCTATGGGCCTCCTCTAAAATCAAATCCCGAAGCCCATCCACATTAGGCACACAAACTCGACCCTGCAATCTCAAAACTCCATCATCATCTAAGGTAACTTGCTTGGCACCTCCGTGTTGCACCGTGTTTCTAAGGACACACAAATGGGGATCATCATACTGCTGATCACGGATACGCTCCAATAATGAAGAACGAGCGACTGTGCAAGCTAACACACGACTGGGCTCAGAAACATCCAACCTCATGAACTGATTGGCCAAGGCCTGAACATCCAAAGCAAGCGGCCTCTCACCGACCGGAATATAAGCAAGACTGCCCATACTGGCTGACTTTCTACTCAAAGCGTCGGCCACCACATTGGCCTTTCCCGGGTGATATAAGATGGTGATATCATAATCCTTCAACAACTCCAACCACCTCCTCTGCCTCAAATTCAACTCCTTTTGCTTGAACAAATACTGAAGACTATTGTGATCTGTGAATTTCTCACATGCCACGCCATACAGATAATGCCTCCAAATCTTCAATGTGTGAACAATGGCTGCCAACTCCAAATCATGAACCGAATAGTTCTTCTCATGAATCTTCAACTGCCGTGAAGCATAAGCAATGACCTCGCCATCCTGCATCAACACTGCACCAAGTCCAATACGAGAAGCATCACAATAAACTATATAAGGCCCTGAACCTTTGGTCAAAACCAACACCGGTGCCGTAGTCAAATCTGTCTTGAGCTTCTGAAAGCTCGCCTCACACTCATCGGACCATCTGAACTGGGCACCCTTCTGGGTCAACCTGGTCATCGGGGCTGCAATAGATGAAAACCCCTCCACGAACCGATGATAGTAGCCTGCCAATCCCAAGAAACTCTGAATCTCTGTAGCTGATGCTGGTCTAGGCGAGTTCTTGACTGCCTCAATCTTCTTCGGATCAACCTGTATACCCTCCGCTGATACAACATGACCCAGGAATGCAACTGAACTCAACCAGAACTCACACTTCAAAAACTTGAAGTACAACTGACTATCCCTCAAGGTCTGAAGAACCACTCTAAGATGCTGCCCGTGCTCCTCTCGACTGCGGGAATATATCAAAATATCATCAATGAAGACTATCACAAACGAATCCAAGTAAGGCCTGAACACTCGGTTCATCAAATCCATAAAAGCTGCTGGGGCATTTGTCAACCCGAATGATATCAGCAAGAACTCATAATGCCCGTACTGAGTGCGAAAAGTTGTCTTAGGGACATCGGATGCCCTAATCCTCATCTAATGGTAGCCAGATCTCAAGTCAATCTTCGAAAATACCAGACGTGTTCATTTCAGTAATGCGCTCCTTATGGTGGAGCAGTCAGCGTGTTATTTCGTCGTCAGATATTTCATGTAATGATACATTTCGCCGTGTGAGTTTTGAGACGGCTTGGGTAATTTTTTATGTGTTGAGGTTCCGCGTAGTGATGGTGTTATATGAGCAGTACGGCTCTTTAGTTCAAAACATATATCGCACCTCAGTTGTGCTTGAGTTTGTAGCTTATGGCACTACATGTCTCCCCAGGGATAGTATTATGCACTTAGCGTGCTGGTGACCATTATTCCGCATTTTGTTGTAATGAGAAACTTAGCTCGATGTATATTTCCTTATGTGAAATTTGTGTGTGGATCGGGTGGCACGCCGCCATGGGTATGTTATTTGGATCGGGTTGCACATTGCGACAGCGAGACGTTGAGTACAGTTTCCCCGAGTCTGTTTTATGTGTTGGTTTCCTCCTTTCCTGAGAGGAACTTATATTAGCTGTGTGCCCGCGTCGCATGCATGATTCGCGAGCGGGGTAATTGGATCTCCTTTTCGGAGTTCGTTTTCCTATTGTATCATGTTCGAATTGGTACCCTATTGGTACGTTGTGGTATCATATGAGACTTTTAACCATGTTCGGGGATGGCTATTGCCTGAGCAGTTCTTACTGGGTAAGACGAAATCATTGGTCTTAGGATCAGTGCAATATGAATATGTGAAGTATATTAAGGAGCAAATGCCATATTTGGTTCAGAATGAGGTGATGGTTCTTGTCAGGAGTATAGGCTTGATGAATTGTTGGTTCAATGGTTGGTTATGAATTTCTACACACCTTTTCCGTCTTGGCGGTACTGTATGAGTCAGAGCAAGATCTATTTAGGTCATGAGGTGCAATGGGAGCATCGGATTCGTGGAATTTCAATTTATTCGATCAAAGGATGCTATTGCGGTCCTGTGAGTAAAGTGGTGCAAGATGTGAATTCAGCTAAGATATGCATTCATACTTTGGTGTTGCGTGTAGTTATTGATACGGTGCTCATATGTCAAAAGCAGGGCTGGCTGAGAATTTCGGATGTTGAAACTGGGCTCCAAGGCTTATTTGCCTAAATGAAAGAGGTTATCTTTAGATTTGATCGAGCTGATGCACCCAACAGAGTTGTGGTAGCACGGGTAGGTGCACGAGGTATTAAGCAGTGATTCCAGACAGCCCCAGCACAGTTCCTAGCACGTTCGAGGACGAACGTATGTTTAAGTGGGAGAGGATGTAACGACCCGACCGGTCATTTTGAGCCCTAGCGCGCCATTCAGCAGTTCGAGGCCATGAACAGCTTCAATTCAAGCATTTTGACTTGTACGCGTGGTCGGAATTAAATTTCGGGAAGTTCGGAGTTGACTCGGAGAGGAAGTTCTCATTTCAGAAGCTTTAAGTTGAAAGAATTAGCAAAGATCATATTTTTGAGTAAACAACCTCGGAATCAGGATTCGAAGGTTCCAGCAGGTTCGTATGATGATTTCGGACTTCGGCGTATGTCCGAGTCGGGTTTTGGATGACCCGGTAGCGTTTTGGCGCCTATTGTGGAAGTTAGCATTTTGGAAGAAATTTTATAAGTTTGGGTTGAAGTGCATTTCAGTGTTATCGATGTCTGTTTGGGATTCCGAGTCAGGGAGTAGCTCCGTATCGTGATTTTGGAGTTGGGAGCGTGATCGGAAGTGAATTCGGAGGTCTGTGGATCATTTTGGAGTCATTTGGCTAAAGATAGAATTTGAAGGTTTTTGAGAAGTTTGACCGGAAGTGGACTTTTTTATACCGGGGTCGGAATCCGATTCCGGAAGTTGGAGCAGGTCCGTAATGTCGAATATGACTTGTGCGCAAAATTTGAAGTCAATCGGACGTGATTTGATAGGTTTAAACATCGAAAGTAGAAGTTTGAGGTTCTAAAGTTCATAAAGTTTGAAGTGGAGGTCGATTCGTGGTTTTAGCGTTGTTTGATATAATTTGAGGTCTCGAGCAAGTCCGTAACGTGTTTTGGGACTGGTTGGAATGATTGGTTGGGTTCCCGGGGGCCCCAGGTGGATTTCGGGTGGTTAACGGATCGAAAATGGAATTTTTGGAAGGGCTGAAGGTTGCTGCTTCTGTCATAACCGCACCTGCGGTTGGTGGACCGCAGGTGCGAGACCGCAGATGCGGTCCTTGCATCGCAGAAGGGGCTCAGGTAAGCCAGGCCAGGAACCGCAGAAGCGGCCCCCAAGCCGCAGATGCGGCTCCGCAAATGTGGCCTGGAGACCGCAGATGCGGTCCCAGCTCTTTGGCCCATTTTCGCAGGTGCGGCCCCTCTCTTGCAAATGCGGGACCGTAGATGCAGTCCCATGACCGCAGATGCGGAAATCGCTGGGTAGAGAGGTTCAATTAATACGGGTTCTAAGTCATTTTACAATATTTTTCACTCCTCCATTGGGCGATTTGGGAGCTTTTGAGGGAAGGACTTCACTTAGCATCTTGAGATAAGTGTGTGCTGCCTATGTCTAGTTTAATATCATTGTCTTAGGTAGATTAAACACTAGTATTAAGGTGAAATCATGGGGTTAGAGCGAAAACCTAAGGTTTTTAACAAAACTTAGATTTAACCATGAAATTCGTTATGAAATGAATTAGAAACCATATATTATTGATCCTTAAGTTATAGAGAACAACTTCCTTCGAAAAATCTCGGAATCCGGGCACGTGGGCCTGGGGTCGGAATTTAGGAAACTTGTGTTAATGGTTGGGAAATTGCTTAAATAGCTAGAATTCGATCTTGTGAGTCTATATTAACTAGTTCTTACATTATTTAACTAGTTTGGGATTGTTCGGCTCCGAATTGAGGGCTTAGACTTGTTCTTGGCATTTGGAAGTGCACTTTGGAGCGAGGTGAGTCTCCTTTCTAACCTTGTAAGAGGGAATTGTCCCCATAGGTGAATTAATGGGTTATGTGCTCCTGTTTGTGGGGGCTACGTACGCACGAGGTGACAAGAGTCCGTGCGTAGCTACTATTATGTTATTGTCTGGGTAGTCTAGGACCCAAAAGCATGCTCTACTTGGAATACTTGTAATGTTATTGACAGTATGAATTGCTGAAATCCTATTCATTAAAAGAGAAATGGGTTCTCATGGGATGAATATTTCCCGTAAAATTCTTAATTTGTTGTTGAGCATGTGTTTCTATGTGTACCTGCGCCGCATGTATGGTACGCGAGCAGGGTGATTGTTTATTTAAATTTGACCGCGTCGCATGTATGATTCCCGAGCGGGGTAATAGATGCATCTGTGATTCGGGCCGCTCGACCCTCGGCAGTGCACATTTTAAATATTGTTGGATCGGGCCGTACGACCTCGGCATGAGTTGCGCATGCTTGTATTGCTTGCTTTGATATTCGTTGATACTAATATCTGCTCTCCCGACTTGAGATTATTGTTAATTAATGGATTATGAACCCGGAGACTTTTAATAAAGAGGAACTTTTACCTGTTTAGTAATTTACTTGAATCTACTATTGTTCTTAATAAATCCGTGAGTCATTGCATTAATATAACTATTACTGGACCTTTAGTAAATGTCGAAGTTGCCATCTCGTCTCTACTTCTTCGAGATTAGGCGGGATACTTACCGAGTACACGTTGTTTTTGTACTCATACTACACTTCTGTGCATTTTTGTTGCACAGGCACCTGTACTACTAGTGGCCTACTGGGCGTAGCAGCATGGATGATACTGGGACTAGGTGAGCTGTATTTCCTCGAGGCGGCCCGTAGCTAGTATAGTCCCTCCCAGCATATTGTAATTTTTTTCTGTCTATTTGTATTTCGGACGGATGTTGTATTGTATTGTTTCTTAGAAATAGCTCATGCACTTGTGACACCGGGTTCTAGGGATGTCTATGGGTCTATTCAAAAATTTAAAATTGTTAAATGTTTCATCATTTATTCGGTGGAATTTGTCACGTATTTTTTAAACGCATAAAAGAAGTGATTTCAGAAATATTTAAAACGAGAAGTTACTAGTTATTTGTTGTTGGCTTGCCTGACAGTCCGGCGCCATCACGACCCGTAGTGGATTTTGGGTCGTGACATGGAGCATGGGTTATAAGAGATCAAAATGAATCTCATGCTACAGAATATTTTCTATATGAAAAGAACAAAAAAAATATTGGGACAGAAGAAGTATCATTTGAAAGAAATCATGCTCTTGTGAAACACTTAAACCTAAATCCAATTACCAAGTCACAAATTAACCTCTCTTTCCTCTTGTTTCTCTTTCTCTCAAGCAGAGGGATCCAAGGATAATACTGAAAATATGGATCTATGTACTTGTATCCTTATTTCAAGATATTTAAAACGGATAAATCCATTCAAGTTCCTATCTTCTAGATTCCTACTTAGTTAACAACAGAAATCATTATCGTCATCCAGTCGCAGCAAGCAAGCATCCTAAAACAGGCCAAACACTATTTTTTCCATCTCTAATTCTGAAGCCGGAAAATCATCGACAACATCCATATAGGAAGTAAAGGGAGAGGCATACAGTAGCAACTAGAATGCACCAATAACGAATTTGGCGCCACATCTTCAACTCATTGGCAATGTCACATCTCAAGAAACTGGTGGTGATCAAGCATCAACAAGAAGATGAAAAAGGTAAAAAAGTATGAAGGTGATCAATATGACTATGAACAAACAACAGCAGAAAACTCTAAAGAGGAGATCTACGAAGTGATTTGTGCAAAATTAACATAATATCTCTTAATAAGTGGTTAACTAATATCATACTAAATGGAGATCTTTCAGGTTTGAATCAATTTGATAATTAATCAGTTTCCTTAATTGTAGGAATTCTGCCATATTTTGGATATTAGCTGTAGATATTTACTTTTATGAAATGAAAACAAATTTTGTACAAAATGTGATTTCAGTTGTAGATGTATATAGTCAAATACACTCTTAAAACATATGTATTTATGAAAACTTTCCAAAATTTAAACCCCCAATGTTATCCATAGTCAAGGCCTTGTTAACTAACATCGCCACTCATTTCTATGTTGGTAAGTAATATTTTATTATAATTTTTGAATTAGACTTAGTGTCAAACTGTAATATTTTTTTTTCAGTCAAAGAGAAAAACAAATAGGAAAAACCTCAAACAGAATAAGAAGAAAAGCAAATAAAAACTTACAGTCTAATACATATAGATTTAATAAAGCCATTATTCCAGTATCCTAAACAATGAAAGTAGCCAGGAATTTTCAAATGTACAAGATATCTACTTACAAATTATCATATAATACAAACGAAATCAAAATCCACCAACTAAACCCCCAATTTTACAACTAGAAACCACAAAATCTATCATATAATACAAACAAAGAACAGAGTAAATTCATGGGTTTATCAAAAATCTTACCAGAGAAAGAAAACAAAAGAAGCAGCGAAATAATTTTTCGGCCAAACAATAGTGAACATCGAACAACCATAGAAAATATAGAATATGGGAAAAATACCGACAACCTACATCTGAGATTCTCTTATATTAGCCGAGATGGTTGTCCTTCGTCGGAATGGATCTTCCTTCACCGGAGCAGGCCAGACAGTTCGTCGGTGGAGATTTTTTTAGGTTTAAGACTTGAGAGAGGAAAGGCTTCTGAGACTAGAGAGAGACGAATGTAATGACCCGGCCGGCCGTTTCATGAGTTACCGCTCCGTTTTTCCCATTTCTGCTTCTTTATGTGTTGTTTAGTTATGTGGTATCAGGTTGGTTGGTTCGGGTTCGGAATGGTTTTGGAGAGGTATGAGACACTTAGTCTCTTTTGAGTAAGCTTAAGTTGAAAAAGTCAACCGGATGTTGACTTATGGGTAGAAGGTCTCGGATGTGAATTTCGATGGTCCGGATAGCTTTGTTAGGTGATTTGGGACTTAGGAGCATGATCGGAATGTATTTTGGAGGTCCGTGGTAGATTGGCGAAATTGGAAATTTGACATTTCCGGTCGGCAGTGGAAATTTTGGTATCGGGGTCGGAATAGAATTCCGGAAATTGGAGTACGTCCGTTGTGTCATTTGTGACGTGTGTGCAAAATTTCAGGTCATTCGAGTGAGGTTTGATAGACTTTTTGATCGTTTGCGGAATTCGAAAGTTCTAGTATCCTTAGGCTTGAATCCGAGGTGATTTGATGTTTTGATGTTGTTTTGAGTGTTCCGAAGGTTGGAACAAGTTTGAGTAATGTTATGGGATGCGTTGGCATGTTTGGTTGAGGTCCCGAGGGCCTCGGATGTGTTTCGGATGCTCAACGGGACATTTTGGACTTGAGGAGTTAGCAGTTTTTGCTGGTTTTCTATTGCACAGATTTTGTTCATTGCGTTCGTGGAGGGTGTCTCGCGTTCGCGAAGAGTGTCTTCCGTGGTGGTGATTTTTGTTCTACGCGTTCGGGAAGGACAGGACGCGAACGCGAAGGTTAAGGCAGCATGTGCATCGCGGACGCGTGATTGCGGTCGCGTTCGCGAAAAAGAGTGAGGCCGTTGGGGACCCCAGGTCTTTGGTCTACGCGTTCGCGAGGTTAGGGTCGCGTTCGCGAAAGCATGGGCTGGTGAAGCATCACTTTCGCGTGTCAGCGTTCGCGTTCGTGAAGAGTAAAGTGAAGAGGTAGTATAATTTGTCCTACGCGAACGCGAGGGAGCTACCGCGTTCGCGAAGAGAAAAATAATACCTAGGCAGAATGTATAAAAACCTATCTTCACGATTTTGGTCCATTTCTCACCATTTTTGAACGGTTTTTTAAGCTTTTTTTAGAGGGATTTGAAGAGGGATTCGAAGGGAAACATCTGGAGGTAAGATTTTTGAACTCAATACTTGATTCTATGGTTGATTTATAACCTAATTAGACATAAAATTAGTGGANCAAGGCTTATTTGCCTAAATGAAAGAGGTTATCTTTAGATTTGATCGAGCTGATGCACCCAACAGAGTTGTGGTAGCACGGGTAGGTGCACGAGGTATTAAGCAGTGATTCCAGACAGCCCCAGCACAGTTCCTAGCACGTTCGAGGACGAACGTATGTTTAAGTGGGAGAGGATGTAACGACCCGACCGGTCATTTTGAGCCCTAGCGCGCCATTCAGCAGTTCGAGGCCATGAACAGCTTCAATTCAAGCATTTTGACTTGTACGCGTGGTCGGAATTAAATTTCGGGAAGTTCGGAGTTGACTCGGAGAGGAAGTTCTCATTTCAGAAGCTTTAAGTTGAAAGAATTAGCAAAGATCATATTTTTGAGTAAACAACCTCGGAATCAGGATTCGAAGGTTCCAGCAGGTTCGTATGATGATTTCGGACTTCGGCGTATGTCCGAGTCGGGTTTTGGATGACCCGGTAGCGTTTTGGCGCCTATTGTGGAAGTTAGCATTTTGGAAGTCAATATGGACGTATTTGCCCAATTGACACATCTGAGGGAATCAATGTTGGACTTATTGGATCCTTAGCAATTCATGCGAGGATTGGTCATTGGGGATCTCTAGAAAGCCCTTTTTATGAAATTTCTGAGAGGTCAACCGGGGTACGGATGCTTTATTTATC
>NW_017678645.1:0-4824 GCF_001879085.1 Nicotiana attenuata
TTTTGAGTCATGACTAAAATTTATTTAGAATTTTAAATACCATAAAAATATTTTAGGATTTATAGTTTTTAAAAATTCAAGATATATTGGTCCAAATAAATAGTATGGGACTGATATAATTGAATTAATTATATAAGTCCAATATATATGGATCAAGTAAATAAGTCTTAATCCATTAGTTGGGCTAGCCCATTTAACTGGGCTAAAGTGATGAGCCCACTTCATTAAGCCCAAGATGACATCTTCCTAGAGGCCCAGTTTGGTGCCACGTGTCAAATGACGTGGCGCGCCAAGTCAAGCGGAAGAGCCAATGGGATCAGGCCACATGTCAAAATGACAAGGCATGCCCAGTCACACTGAAAGGCCAATTAAATCGCGCCACGTGTGCAAGTGACATGTTCTGGCCAATCAAATGCGGCCATGTCACATCAATTTGATTGGTCGGAAAGAGTTTGTTCTTATCACAACTCCTCCCTTCCACAACTATAAATAGGGGTCTTCATAACTCAAAAAGACACCAGAAGTTATAACAAGAAGCAAGAGAGAGCTCGTGGATCAAACACCGCAAATCCCTCCACAAGTTTCAAGCTTCAAGCAATCAAGTTCAAGTTCAACAAATCAAGTTCAAGCTCAAGAACGAAGAACAAATCAAGTTCAAGATCAAGAGCGAAGAACAAATCAAGTTCAAGCTCAAGAACGAAGAACAAATCAAGGTTCAAGGAGTGCGAGTTCAAATCAAAGTTCGTGCCAATTGAATTCAAGATCATCGTTCGAGGCAACAAACATAGATTCAAGATCAAGCTCAAAGGCCCTTGAATTTATTTACTATTGGAAAGAAGAATCTGAGGATTCATAGAGATTGTGACACTCAAATATTCGAAATAAAATACTACGATTGTTGTGATATTTTTTGGTCTTGATTTTATTTTCTCGACGCAATTTATTATCTACAAATTCTGGCACGCCCAGTGGGACAATCTCTACCTCTCATCTCAACTTTTCAATCACTAAAGTTAAAGAACATTGAAATGGCTTCAAAGAAAATAAACTCCGTTTCAACTTCCACCAAGGCTGCTAACTCCAGTATCTATGCTGATGTGGAAAACATCCTCGATGTCACCTTTGGAAGCTTCGGACCAGTTACGAGGAGCAAAGCAAGCTCTTTAGGACAACAAGCACCCCAAGTGCTGTCCGCATCAACCCCTGTTTTCGGATCTTCATCCTCAAAAGGAGTAAGATCTGCCACAAACGCATCTGAAGGAGGAAGCGATGTTGCTGAAAAGATCAAGAAAACTCTTGCTCTGCTTGACCTCTCCGGCTCCAAGCACTATGCTGTGAAGGAAGATGATGATGCTTCAAGTGATGGATCCTCCCCACTTACACCACATAGCGTGAGCCAATCAAGGATCAATCTGTGTGAAAATCCATGCTACTCTCCGTCATCCCCGACAATCGTGCAAGCCATGGTGACAAACACTTCATCCATGGAGGAGCAGTTGGCAAACTTGACGGAAGCAATCGCTGGCTTGACCAAATGCATGCAAAATCAAGAGGCTAGAATTGACAAGCTAACAGATAGGGTGGGAATCTTGATGGAAGAAGAATCTACCCATGCACCCGGCAAGCTCCCAGAAGTTCTAGAGAGTGACTCTCCCCCAAGACAAGCAACATCCACTAAGGCTATCCCTATCTCATCTGAAGGGATGATTCCAATCGATCAACTGAAGGAGTTCATCGAAGGAACCATTAAGAACAAATATGAAGTTGCTGCCAAATCCTCCCTTACATATGCAAAGTCGTACACTGCAAGGGTCGATATGTTGAAGATGCCTGCTGGCTATCAACCTCCAAAGTTTCAACAGTTTGATGGTAAAGGTAACCCGAAGCAACATGTTGCGCACTTCGTGGAGACGTGCAACAATGCTGGGACTTATGGAGATTACCTCATTAAGCAGTTTGTCCGTTCGCTAAAAGGAAATGCTTTTGACTGGTACACGGACCTCGAGGCTGGATCTATCGACAGCTGGGATCAACTAGAGCAAGAATTCCTCAATCGCTTTTATAGCACAAGACGCACGGTGAGTATGATAGAGCTTACAAATACTCGTCAACGAAAGGGGGAACCAGTTATCGACTTTATCAATCGTTGGAGGAATGCAAGCCTCAACTGCAAAGATAGGCTTAGTGAAACTTCTAGCATCAAAATGTGCATTGAAGGCATGCGTTGGGGTCTTCGCTATATCTTACAAGGCATAAAGCCCAAAAAATTTGAAGAACTAGCAACTCGTGCTCATGATATGGAACTAAGTATGGCCACAAGTGGAGACCAAGAGCTATATGTCTTTGAGCCTTACGACGGAGAAGAAGAACAAGAAGGCGAGGATGGGGGCAAGTTTTCATCTGAGAATGAAACCGAAGAGTCTATGCATGTCACTATGCTCCTTGACGCATGAGCATAAACTGCAAGTTATAATGCTCCTCAACGCACGAGCCTAAACTGCAAGTTATAATGCTCCTTAACGCATGAGCCTAAACTGCAAGTTATAATGCTCCTCAACACACGAGCCTAAACTGCAAATTATAATGCTCCTCAATGCACAAACCTAAACTGCAAGTTATAATGCTTCTTGGCACATGAACCTATATTGTATATCACAAAGCTCCCCAAATTTGAACTAAATCTTTAAGAATTAAAGCTCTTCAAATTTGAGCAAAGTCTTCAAGTTGTAAAGCTCTTCAAATTCGAGCAAAGTGTTCAAGTTGCAAAACTCTTCAAATTCAAGATATATTGGTCCAAATAAATATTATGGGCTGATATAATTGAATTGATTATATAAGTCCAATTTATATGGATTAAGTAAATAAGTCTTAATCCATTAGTTGGGCTAGCCCATTTAACTGGGCTAAAGTGATGAGCCCACTTCATTAAGCCCAAGATGACATCTTCCTAGAGGCCCAGTTTGGTGCCACGTGTCAAATGACGTGGCGCGCTAAGTCAAGCGGAAGAGCCAATGGGATCATGCCACATGTCAAAATGACAAGGCATGCCTAGTCACACTGACAGGCCAATTAAATCACGCCACGTGTTCAAGTGACATGTTCTGGCCAATCAAATGCGGCCATGTCACATCAATTTGATTGGTCGGAAAGAGTTTGTTCTTATCACAACTCCTCCCTTCCACAACTATAAATAGGGTCTTCATAACTTAGAAAAGACACCAAAAGTTATAACAAGAAGCAAGAGAGAGCTCGTGGATCAAACACCGCAAATCCCTCCACAAGTTTCAAGCTTCAAGCAATCAAGTTCAAGTTCAACAAATCAAGTTCAAGCTCAAGAACGAAGAACAAATCAAGTTCAAGCTCAAGAACGAAGAACAAATCAAGTTCAAGCTCAAGAACGAAGAACAAATCAAGGTTCAAGAAGTGCGAGTTCAAATCAAAGTTCGTGCCAGTTGAATTCAAGATCATCGTTTGAGGCAACAAACATAGATTCAAGATCAAGCTCAAAGGCCCTTGAATTTATTTACTATTGGAAAGAAGAATCAGAGGATTCATAGAGATTGTGACACTGAAATATTCGAAATAAAATACTACGATTGTTGTGATATTTTTCGGTCTTGATTTTATTTTCTCGACGCAATTTATTGTCTACAAATTCTGGCACGCCCAGTGGGACAATCTCTACCTCTCATCTCAACTTTTCAATCACTAAAGTTCAAGGACATTGAAATGGCTTCAAAGAAAATCAACTCCGTTTCAACTTCCACCAAGGCTGCTAACTCCAGGTTCTATGCTGATGTGGAAAACATCCTCGATGTCACCTTTGGAAGCTTCGGACCAGTTACGAGGAGCAAAGCAAGCTCTTTAGGACAACAAGCACCCCAAGTGCCGTCCGCATCAACCCCTATTTTCGGATCTTCATCCTCAAAAGGAGTAAGATCTACCACAAACACATCTGAAGGAGGAAGCGATGTTGCTGAAAAGATCAAGAAAACTCTTGCTCTGCTTGACCTCTCCGGCTCCAAGCACTCTGCTGTGAAGGAAGATGATGATGCTTCAAGTGATGGATCCTCCCCACTTACACCACATAGCATGAGCCAATCAAGGATCAATCTGTGTGAAAATCTATGCTATTCTCCGTCATCCACGACAATCGTGCAAGCCATGGTGACAAACACTTCATCCATGGAAGAGCAGTTAGCAAACTTGACTGAAGCAATCGCTGGCTTGACCAAATGAATGCAAAATCAAGAGGCTAGAATTGACAAGCTAACAGATAGGGTGGGAATCTTGATGGGAGAAGAATCTACCCATGCACCTAGCAAGCTCCCAGAAGTTCTAGAGAGTGACTCTCCCCCAAGACAAGCAGCATCCACTAAGGCTATCCCTGTCTCATATGAAGGGATGATTCCAATCGATCAACTGAAGGAGTTCATCAAAGGAACCATTAAGAACAAATATGAAGTTGCTGCCAAATCCTCCCTTGCATATGCAAAGTCGTACACTGCAAGGGTCGATATGTTGAAGATGCCTATTGGCTATCAACCTCCGAAGTTTCAACAGTTTGATGGTAAAGGTAACCCGAAGCAACATGTTGCGCACTTCGTGGAGACGTGCAACAATGCTGGGACTTATGGAGATTACCTCATCAAGCAGTTTGTCCGCTCGCTAAAAGGAAATGCTTTTGACTGGTACACGGACCTCGAGGCTGGATCTATCGACAGCTAGGATCAACTAGAGCAAGAATTCCTCAATCGCTTTTATAGCACAAGACGCACGGTGAGTATGATAGAGCTTACAAATACTCGTCAACGAAAGGGGGAA
>NW_017678645.1:6134-10332 GCF_001879085.1 Nicotiana attenuata
CATTCTCCAAAGCCAGAGAATCATGATGACGAAATCTTTCACTTGCCAAAGCTAGCAAAAATAAAAAGGGAATAAAATGAAGCATACCGCCCGAGTCACAACGTTCAGATTTTAGTGTCGACTTCAAAAAATTGTGTGGGTCATTCCAGAGTATGTTAAGTTTCCATCTTTGGTGTAAATATAGGCCTTGAAATATGGTTTTCATAGAATCGGGCGGCTTGTGATTTGGACATTCTTATCTTGAGATATGAATTTTCCAGCGAGAGTGCGCAAAGCTGAAGGAGCTCACATGTCAAAACTCGTTGCGTAACTTTTGGATGATATCAGGGACGATACAGGGGCGATCTAAGCGTGATCTTTGCCTATTTGTAGGTCTAGGAGTCTAGTTTTCAGCGTCACATACCGCTCGTGATTTCGACGTTCCTACACCGAGATATGGATTTTTTGGTGAAGGTGCAGCAAAGCTCAGGAGTCAAGCACACAGAATCTGTAGCAAAGATTTAGAAATATACTTGAGACAGTACAGAGCAAATTTGGCTTCAAATTTTTGATATGTTGTGGCACTCCATGTATAGTTTCAAAGGAATCAAGAGGCTTGTGTTTTCGACGCTCGTACGCTATGATACGACTTTTTCTTCGAAGACGCGACTGAAAGCTGAATTGCCAAGTGTATCCTCGTTGAAGCCACAATTGCAGAGGTAAATATGCCAAGTGTTCCTTTCCATAGCCAAGTAGAGTGATGCAACAGTTTCGCCGAAGTGAAGGTTCTTCATCAATTGGTAATGGACGTACTTTTAAGGCTTAGTTTGTTGCTCGATACCTCAAGATGTGTGGTTGTGGCATCTCATGCACCTTCTCAACAGCCCTAGGACTCCTGAACCTTTGAAGCCCGAATTGTGGTTCAAAAGATCACAGGCTACAAATGGATAAGCCCAGAACTCGAGCATTAATCAGCAGATAAATGGCAAACCAAAGAAAAAGGGCCCAAAGATTGAGTCCAAAGAACTCGGGCGATTCCATGAAACAAATAAACAAGTTCACTCCACTTATTAATAATTATGAACTAAACAAATAAAATCAAAACACCTCAACAGACTACTTATCAATTCTGAATACTAACTTATGAGAATTTCAATCTTTCAACAAAATCAACACGAGTTAACTCAACAACTACTGCTATGCGGAATTAAGCCACTGAGCAACGAAACACAAAAGAAAAATGAAAAGAAAACACAAAGGAAGAACAGAGATGGAGGAGAAAACAGGGGAGAGTGAAGACGAACAAGGAATACCAAAGAGAAAGAAAGGGATACCTCTACAGTCAACGAACAAAGCTAGTAAACCCTTAACAACTCCAATATGATTCAAAATAAGTATTAACCGTATGTTTTTTGACGAAAACAAATGGTTAAAACCTGTTTCAAACCCTATCACTCGCAGAAACTTGAAAACTTGACGGATTCGCTTTCTCTTTATTTTTAGATTCAAGAAAAACCAACTTGGTGACGATTTGGGGAGAAATGGTGGTGGATTGGGGTTAAAGGAAGGGCGATGGTTGCATGGATGAAGTTTGGGGTTGAATGGGGTGGCGCCGCCACCGGAGAAGCTGTGGCGGCGCTAGGGTTTCGATCTTCAATTTGATATTCGAGGAATTCTACACAGATTCGAAGGAAATAGATGCCGGATTTGTTATGAGGGGATGAAAAGGATGCTGAGGTGTAAAGTTGGTGTGGATTGGAGGTCTACTGCCGCCACTGGCGATTTCCGGTAGCGGCGGACGGTGATGAGAGCCGAGAATGACAGAGACAAGGGTCTTAGGTTTAAGGTTGTTTGGACATATTAATGTAACTGGGGGGGGCAATTTTTGACCGTTGGATGGTGGATGTTGAACGGCCAGGATCTTGAGTGAGCTAAAACGGTGTCGTTTTGGTCATTACCCGATTTGGACCAGATTTTGGGTTGGGGCGGGGCTGGACCGGTTTTGGGTGGGTTTGGGCTGGATCAAATGGGTATTGGGAGGGAAATTCATTTGGGCCATGCTGAATTGGCCCAGGATCAGCCCATTGCTTCAATTTCTTTTCAATTTTTCCTTTTCTTCTTTTTTCAAAATTAAAATAAAATCCTAAATTAATCCCTAATTAACTTAAACATAAAGCTAATTAAATCTAATGAAAATTATCACAATTTAATCAAAAACAAATTAAAGAGAAAAATTACTCAAAATCAAAATCAAAATGCAAAGGTGCAAATTAAACTATTTTTGTGATTTTCCTTTTCTATAGAATAACTAATTTACTACTTAACTCAAGAATTGTAAAATTAAATCCTACATGCAAATGCAACCTATATTTTTTGTATTTTTCATCAATTTAAACAACCTAAAATGCGCAGACAAAAGCAAAAATGTCACAAAATCCACAAAATTGCAAACCCTGGAAAAATGATTTTGTTTTGAATTTATGGGAGTAATTCATATAGGGCAAAAATCACGTGCTCACAGCTGCCCCTCTTTGCTCGGAAACACGAAGAGTTTTCGTGCAAAGATAAGTGAGCAAATACGAGCGATTTTTGCCCGTTTGAATATTCCGTGTGAAGCATTTTTGAAAAGTTTGACCGCACCCTGCTTCTGAGGTTGCCTACATATCCTTGGCTAAAAAGGAATCAGGTCAGTGTAGTTCGGGAAGGTCTGGTAGCTGGGACTACCAGGAGCTGTGATTTCACTGCTGTTGCTGCTGCTACTGCTGCTTACTGAACCCCCCCTTATTACACCATGTCAAAAATAAAAGAAACTAGACTAAGCTATGATCTATGAATTACAAAAGATCCTATCTATATCCTCAAACTTGCTCTTGTGGTCCTTGTTGCATTGTTGACTTGTATTCTTCCGGTGGAATTCTTTTGTTGTTGCCTTGACTTGCATTCTGAAGTGTTCTCCCTTCCCCCAAGTGATGCTTTGACCACTAAAACTTGAAATGTAGTCCTCTGTTCTCCAGGCGGGCTCCTGACTGTTGAAACTTGAAACGTATGCCTCTGTTCTCCAGGAGGGCTCCTGACTTCTGAAACTTGAAATGTATGCCTCTGTTCTCCAGGCGGGCTCCTGACTTCAACAAAATAGACAAAAACAAAGAAAATCTCTTGCCCCAGTTTGGTGACTAGGCATCATATTACCAGATATTAATAAGAATTTGAAAACTAAAACTTGAATTGTTATACATTTGTTCTCCAGGCGGGCTCCTGACTGCTGAAACTTGAAATGTATGCCTCTGTTCTCCAGGCGGGCTCCTGATTGCTGAAGTCTGAAAAGTATTCCCTTGTTCTCCAGGTGGGCTCCCGATTGCTTAACTTGAAAAGCATTCCCTTGTTCTCCAGGTGGGCTCCTGACTGCAACAAAATAAACAAAGAAAATTTTCTGCCCCAGTTTGGTAACTGGGTACAGCATGTTATCAAATATTAAAAATTAAAAGCTAAAATTTGAATTGCACTTCCCTTGTTCTCCAGGTGGGCTCCTGATTGCTGAACTTGAAAAGTATTCCCTTGTTCTCCAGGTGGGCTCCTGACTGCAACAAAATAAACAAAGAAAATTTTCTGCCCCAGTTTGGTAACTGGGTACAGCATGTTATCAAATATTAAAAATTAAAAGCTAAAATTTGAATTGCACTTCCCTTGTTCTCCAGGTGGGCTCCTGACTGCAACAAAATAAACAAAGAAAATTTTCTGCCCCAGTTTGGTAACTGGGTACAGCATGTTATCAAATATTAAAAATTAAAAGCTAAAATTTGAATTGCACTTCCCTTGTTCTCCAGGTGGGCGCCTGACTGCTGAAACTTGAAAAGCATTCCCTTGTTCTCCAGGTGGGCTCCCAATTGCTGAACTTGAAAAGTATTCCCTTGTTCTCCAGGTGGGCTCCTGACTGCAACAAAATAAACAAAGAAAATTTTCTGCCCCAGTTTGGTAACTGGGTACAGCATGTTATCAAATATTAAAAATTAAAAGCTAAAATTTGAATTGCACTTCCCTTGTTCTCCAGGTGGGCGCCTGACTGCTGAAACTTGAAAAGCATTCCCTTGTTCTCCAGGTGGGCTCCTGATTGCTAAACTTGAAAAGTATTCCCTTGTTCTCCAGGTGGGCTCCTGACTGCAACAAAATAAACAAAGAAAATTTTCTGCCCCAGTTTGGTAACTGGGTACAGCATGTTATC
>NW_017678645.1:13634-20691 GCF_001879085.1 Nicotiana attenuata
GGGTAACAAAGGATTAAAGTGTTTAGGATAGCAGACAAAATGCCTTTTGTCATTTTCAATCTACCAAAACATAGCCAAGTACAAACTACACAATTAAACAAGCTGAGGAAAACATATGTAACATTTTTTGATTGCACCAGAATTACTAACCATATCCATACATTTGCCTTCTGCATTTGTCAATTACCCAGCACCATTTGGACAACAATCTCGGTACCACGAGCGGCCCCTGTAAACTTGGGGCAAACTTGCCTTTGGTTTCAAGCCGATGTGGCATGATGCATTTCCCCAGTATTTCTTTATGTTCCGTTTGACCCAGTTTCACACGATTTGGGCTCGAAGAGATTTCAAAATCCCTCGACTGTCCTTACATCTTCAATATTGTTTTATTGCTTCATTACTAAATTGACTTTTAAAACCAGGCTGAGAATTATGCGTGCATGTCATGTCACCAGAACCAGCATGAAAAGAATTGCAAAAGGAGAAAGGAACCAGATAAAATGACTAGAAATGGCGGGAAACAGAGAATTGCATTAGACTGACGGTGAAAGGGTTTAAACAACAAGACAAGCAAACTAGACTAGAGTTACAAACCTTGAACAAACCTAAACAGCACTACACAAGCTACTACGACGAGACAAACAAGACAAGGTGAAAGGATAGAAGGGTTTGAGTCACAAGACAATATCCGGATTACAACCCCGAAATAACCCGGACAACAGAAATGACAACAAAATAAACCACCAAAACTCCAAGAGATGGAGCGTCTTCCCAATTACCGAGCACGGCGTCTTAGCCACTGAATTTCAAACCAAGATTGCTGGAATTTTCACAAGTCTTCATCACGTTGTTCTGAGCAAACTGCTTTCGGGTTTCTTCTGCCGGCTCATTCTCACGATCAATCATACCCACCATATGCATCTCATTATGCACAGGAGATGGATCTTGGCCAGTGTTTGTTGCATCTGGATTTTGCACGACGATGTCGCCTGCATCAATAAGCTTTTGAATTGCATTCTTCAGATTCCAACACTTCTCTATGTCGTGCCCTAGGGCACCTGAGCAATATGCGCACTTTTGAGAAGGATCAAACTTCTTTGGGAGAGGATTCGACATTTTTATCTGAATCGGCTTCAACATGTCCAATGTTCTTAGCCTCTGGAACAGACTGGCATATGATTCTCCCAATGGAGTGAAGGTCTTCTTCTTCTGTAGCCTTTCATTCTTAAACGCTGGATTGGGCCGAAAACCTGAGCCGGGGTGTTTTTGGGAAGCTCGCGGGGGTAGATGGGCATTATTTTGAGCCGGGTACTGCGATGTGCGACTTTGGGATTTCTGTGGAGAGAAGTAGCGGCGGGGAAGGTCATCTAATGCACAAGGATAACCACGGGGACGATGTCAAGGCTGGAAGTGTTGATCAGGAAACCTTATCGGATCGTCTTTTCCGTTCCTCTTTCTTCCAACCAAGCTTACTGGTGCGTTTTGAATGGCTTTCGAACAACTCACGATTTTGCCTGACTTAATTCCCTCTTCCACTAGCTCCCCCATTTTTAACACAACATTGAAAGGCTTCCCCAGGGCCGGGATCAAATGACTGTAGTAGGTGGGTCCCTAGGCCTGTAGGAAAAGCTTAACCATTTCTTTTTCGCTGATCGGGGGACTGACTCGAGCAGCTTGCTCCCTCCATCTGAGCCCAAACTCATTAAAGCTTTCCTCCGGCCTCTTTTTCATCTTAGATAGCAAGGTGCGGTCTGGGGTAACACTTGATTTGCATTGAAAGTATCGGACAAAGTCTTGAGCCATGTCACCCAATGTAAGCCACTCATCGACATTTTGACGACCATGCCAGTCCAAAGCTGCCCCAGTTAGGCTTTCACTGAAATATGCCATCATCACGTCATCTTTCTCTCCAACAATCCTCATTTCGTCGCAATAGACCCTCAGGTGGGCTACCTGATCTCCACGCCCATCATACAAGTTAAAGTTTGGTACTTTGAATCCTGCGGGCAGGCGGGTGTTATGTGGCACAATCAGTCCTTTGCAAGTCATGCTACCCTGATCTCCCACTCTTCACTTGTCCCTTAAGGGCTGTTCTGTTCTTGTCAACTTCCTGGGTACCTCATCTCGCCCTGCTCTTCCCGTAACCCTTTCATTTCTACCATGAATCTGCTCATCTCGGGAGCTTTTCTTGTATGGATCAAGGACCCTGTGGGCATTACGCGCTTTGAGTGGGTATTCATTGTCTGCGGTAACGGATATGACAGGAGGGCAATATTGGGGAGAAGTGACTGAAGGATGAGGGATGGAGCTACTAGGGTAGTTGGGGCGAGTGTGATAAGCGGGTGTATCTGGAGAATATAGAGGATCATCTGGTATTATGTTGGGAGTTTGGGTAAGGGTAGTGCCCGGGAAAATTGGTGGTGGCGGGGGTGGCGCCTTTCCAGTCATCCAGGCTTGATACATGTCCGTCATGTGTTGTCTCAGCATCCGCACCTCTTTAACCAACCCATTATCCCGTTCCACCAACTGTTGTCGAACACCGGTATCAACCAACTCAGTTCTCTTGTTGTTTGCCATTGCTTCTTGTCCTTGTGTTGTGAAACAGAGTTACCACTTTAAAACCACAAACCAACCACCTTGCTGGAATTACATGACAAAATGAAACCATCACGTTAGCGTTAGGGCATTTAATATATTGGTACCCGCACATTTGGGGAGTGAATGCACCTAGGCAGTTAACAGTTCCTATTATGTTTTTGATCAGTCGCATGCGTCATCCCGGCCTTTTCATTTTTCTTTATTAGCCATGCCTTTCCTCTCAGTCTTCCCTCGCGTTTTCCATTGTTTGTTTCTTGCATTTCCCTCTTTTCTTTTGCTTTTCTCTCTTATTTTTCCCTCTTTTCTTTTCTTTGATTTGTCCTTGTTCCTATTCGCTCCTTTCCTCAAAATTGTTTTTCCGCTCTTTTCTTTCCTTTGCTCCCTTTTTATTTTCTCCTGTTTGATTTTATTTGGTGTCTTATTTTCTTTTTGTTTTTCTTTTTCCCTTTTTGTTTTTCTTTCCTCTCGTGTTTTTCACCTTTTCATTTAGTTACGGTCGAATCCTATGCAGATTGCCTACGTATCACGACCCCGCATGAATCAGACCGAGCGTAGTTCTGCAAAAGTAAATGCAAGAAATAAGAAACAATTTTTCGGAAATTTTCAAATTTTCATTAATAACAACTGTGATTACAAAGCTATTAGACTATTTGTTTTTCTTTTCTCGAAAAAGGAAAGTACAAAACCAGACTCAAAAGCAGAAATACAGACTCGATTATCTAAGAATACATCAAAGCTTCAAATCCTGGGGCCCGCGGGGCATCACTCGGCATCGCCGCGGGCCTGCGTGCGAGACCCTTTTTCAACTGATCCAGCTCATTCATGACCTGGCGAACAAATATCATCACGGAGGCAAAGAACGTGGTACGGCCCATCCGCTCACCAGCCTGACACTTCATGACAATGTAGTTGGCAATGTTTCTGATTTTTTCCCTGATTTGGCCCTTTTCTTGGAGTAGCCGACTTATCTGTTGGGTACGAGCCTCTAGCACCTGAGAATCCTGGAAGTGAAGGTCTTGTAACGCTTTCATTTCCTTTTCCATTTCGGCAATTAACCCATAGCATTGTTCCCTCTCGGCTTGAAATTCTTTGTCCCGCCGAGCGGCCTTTTCTTCAAGAGTATTCATTTTCCTTTTCATGTTAGCAATGGTTCCCTCGTAGTTTCTCGTCATTTGTTGTACAAACTGGGCTCTTTCCTCAGTCTTCTTTGCCCATTGTGCCCGAAGTCTTGCCATGTTCCCCTCGGACTTTTCAAATTCTTCCTGACAGTCCAGGACTTGCTTTTTTAACCCTTTTATCAATCTCTTGTCGGATAGACTTCTTTCTCGATTCCTGGCATCTATTTTCATTTGCTGAATTTGGGCCTTGAGAGCTTCATTCTCCTGGGCCAATTTCTTTTTATCACCTTCATCAGCTGCGGCTTGCAAGGTGTTTTCAAACCGGAGCTCCTGAACCTGTTTTTCCAATGCTCCTATTCGGGCCACGTACTCCTTTTCTTTGGCTAACCAATCCCATTGCACCTGGGCCTCGTTAGTGAATTGTTGTACGTGTGGCCTTTTGGCGGGTCTCTCAGGAATTTGAAATCTTTTACCAAACCAGACCAAGTATTTGGGATCTATCTCACCTCTGGCTCGGTCCGGTACTATAGTCTTGGGTTCAAGGTACCTGCACTCATTCCATATCTTTCGAATTCTGCCTTCAGGGAATGCAGCTTTCGGGCCTAACTCGATGACTTGCTCACTCAGGTCTTCATCGTTGTGCACTGTCTGGAATCTTCCAAATTGTCGCAAAACTCGGTAAGGACCATAAGGCTGTATGCTTCGAATACCCATCAAAAGAATATAAGAGACCTCTGCTGATGTGTATACATCTTCAGTAGCAGGAAGCCATCCATAAGCCGATTCAACTTTATCCGCGGTCAGGGATCTTAAGCATGACGACCAGGCCTCAGTACCCTCAGGGAACTCAATACCTGTCACCCGGGTCTCGAATTCTGCAATACAACTCAATCCAGTCAAACCATAGTTCATATAGCCTGTGCGGTGACAGAGGTGTTCCTGTATCCACAATTGTAAGAGCAAATTGCAACCTTGAAAGAATTTCTCCCCTTCCCGACATTTGGTCAAGGCTCGGTACAGTTTTGCTACAATCAGGGGAGCCACTGTGCTAGTAGGTATTTTCATGGCAACATCTAGCATCCCTACCAGGCCAAGGTCTATGTGACCATCTTTTCTTGGACAAATTACCACTCCCAAAAAGGCTACCATGAAGGCTAATCCCCGTCGGGCTTCCCATTTGTCTTTATTTCCAGCATGTGTCAATCCTGTGTTGGGTTCCTCGAAATCTTTGGGGTTACCATACCGGTGATATAAGAAATGCAATGTACAACACCCTTCCGCCAGATACGGGTCTTGAATATCCCGGCTGATGTTCAACAAATCCAAGAACCTATGAAGGGTTACCGGTCGTGGGGGGCCAATGGGTATCTACCTCGGAGGTTCCCGTTGAGACCGGCGTATCCGGCAATCTCTTCTAATATAGGTGTGAGTTCAAAATCTGAAAACCGGAATACATTACGGGTCGGATCCCAGAATGGTATCAATCCCTCAATAATATCTTCTCTTGGTTTGATGTTCAGTAAATCGACGAGACCACCCAAACTTTTGACCACGGTATCTCTGCTTCCTTTTCCCAAATCATGCCACCACATATGGAGTTTCAAAGGGATCTCGCTCAGGACTGAGAAGGTTTCGATGTTACTTGAATCCATCCTGCACATTTATTAGGGGACTTTAATGACTTATTTTGAAAAAATGGCTATTTGTGCAAAAATTCTTTATTTAGAAAACAGGCCTTGGATTTGCAAATACGGCCTTTCAGCACTTTTGGGAGGAAGATTTTAAGGCTGTGCCCGGAAACCATGTAAAAAATGACTCAGGGTAGCTATTCTTGCAAAAACGGCCTTCCGGCGTCCTTTTAGGGACATTCGGCTTATTTTAGACAAGAATGGCATCACCCGACTTATTTATGACAAAAATTAAAATTTGATATTTTTGGGCTATTTTTGCAAAAAGGGAGGTTGGACCCAATGAGGGTTGCCTACGTATCTCACATCCGGTGAGAATCAAACCGGCGTAGTTCGGGCAGATAAACCTAACTATTTTTGAAAATAGGACTCTTTTGTTTTTGTCGGCAAATACACTATTTCTGAAAGCAAAATTTATTTTTTATGTTTTCTTGTTCAGTGGCAAATAAACAAACTAATTTGAAAATAAAACCCTCTTTTTTTTCGTTTTTCTTTTCCATTGGTAAACAAAACAAACTAAAGAAAACTACTTTCCTTCTTTTCTTTCTTTTTGTTTTTCAAACATCCGGCGGCATTTCGGCACTACTGGTTTTTCAAAACTAGCAGTTACCCTCACTTAGTCCTAACACTGCTTATTTTCATAATTCACTCATTTAGACAAGCCGGTCAACATGCAAGGCCGAGCAAATAAATGTGCAAGTAGCACGTAAGATGCATCAGGATGGTCAACTTATTTCAGGTCACCTGTCTTAGACGGACCCAACCCCTGTGTTGAGTCCCCTAAGTCAAATGCACATGATGCAAACAAGCGTCCTACTAGGGATCCGGCATGAGGTTTTGTTCTTCTAGGTTTAAACCCTAGGTTTATTGGTCTTGACCTAGCTTACCCGAGCGGACAACTCGGGCCGAGGGGGAAGCAGCGTACCGGGGAAGCAGCGTACCGGGGATACAGAAGCTCCGCCGGCTTTGCAACTTATCCAAACCTCGTTCTAAATGGGAAAAGACTCTAAACAGAAGAGAAGCTACACGAAGTGCACCCTTCTCCATGATGTAGAAGACTCAGAGAGAGGAAGGGATTCGCGACAGTTTATATACAATTCAACAAATATCAAAGCGGTAAAACATTTAGCACATAGCATGGAAAATGTAGAAAAATCAGATAAAACCAAATATAACAATTAACTGAGCTCAAATTCTTGAACCCTGAACCGAAATTCTGGGTTCTTTTCCCCAGCAGAGTCGCCAGAGCTGTCACACCTCCTTTTTTCTTACTACACCCCCGAGAAGGGTATAATAAAGGAGTTTTTCCAATCAAAGGACAATCAAAACGGGATTCGTTTATTAAGAGATTCAGAGTCGCCACTTGGGAGATTTATGGTGTCCCAAGTCACCGGTTTGAATCCCGAATCGAGGAAAAGGTTTGACTCTGTTTAACAGTCGCGAACCAGAAATCCGGGTAAGGAATTCTGTTAACCCAGGAGAAGGTGTTAGGCATTCCCGGGTTCCGTGGTTCTAGCACGGTCGCTCAACTGCTATATTTGGCTGAAATCTGATTTTTATACATGCCATCCTATAGTGCAATTTTAAAAATTATTTAACCGCTCTTAGTTAAAAAATTTAAGAAAATGAACGTCGTTTAAAAACGTGCTTTTG
>NW_017678646.1:0-6720 GCF_001879085.1 Nicotiana attenuata
TGCAAAAACTAATGTTCTTCGATATTTTTTCTTAAGACCACAAATCAAAAAAAGACAAAAATCGTCAACAAAATTCGAATCAAATTATGTAGAAATCAGTTCTGCAAAAGCTCAGTTCGTCGACATTCTCTCTACATCTCTCTCTATTTCTCAATCGCAAATTTCAGTAATACAAAGCAAATGAAAAGAGAGCAGCAATTCCACCATTGACAGCCATTAAAAAGCTTGAAAGCTTTGAATTCAAATTTGGGTTTTCAAAAATCATTATTTGTTTGGATTGGGTGTTGTTGAAAATAATCGGGAATATGGTTTGGAGTTTATATCTCAATTTTGAGGGGTTTTGGTGAAGATTAGACTTGGTTTTGACTGAATTTCAGATTGAAACTAGAAGAAGAAGAAGAAGAAGAAGAAGACATATTGTGGAAATTGTAGATAAATTATAGATAAATTGTAGATTATTTGTATTCTGATTGTAGATGCTTTATTTTCTATTTTAACAAATAAAAAATGGCTAAAACTTCTACAAATCTTCTGAAAAAACGCAATTATGTCAAAAATCCCAATTATGCTACAATTGAATGGGAATTGGGATATAAAAATTCAATGTACCCAGTTTGTAGATATTTTGTAGATACATTGTAGATTATTTGTATTCTAATTGTAGATGCTTTGTTTTCTGTTTTCACAAATCAAAAACGACTAAAACTTCTACAAATCTTCTGCAAAAAACGCAATTATGTCAAAAGTCCCAATTGAACTACAATCGAATGGGAATTGGGATATTAAAATTCAATATACCCAGTTTGTAGATATTTTGTAGATGAATTGTAGATTATTTGTATCCTGATTGTAGATACATTATTTTCTGTTCTCACAACCCAATTCCGCTACCAGTACCCAAATACCCATTACCCTTTACCCTACCTTCTACATATAAAAACACAATTAGGAAACCTAAAGAAATCAGATCCATCAAATCCTAAATACCTTACCCCTAGAAACGGCTCCATCGACTCCCTTCCAAAAAATCGAAAGCACAAAAAACGCTCCCCAAAAAGAAGCAGAAAAAACGGCGCAACGATGGAACCCATTTCTTCTTCTTTGGATTTTTCTCAAAAAAAGACAAAGAGAAAGAGCTCCTTTCTTTAAAAGATACAGAACAAAAAAAATGGCCCATTTTAGTACCTTGAATAAAGGAGGGATATATGTTGCATTCATTGTACCCTTAAAATACACTATGGTATAGAATTGGTAATTTGGTATACTAAATGTAATTATATCAAACCTTAAACATTGAGGGTAATAAGGTTTCCTATATGGTATAGAAATATAAAAATTCCTATCAAAAACCATCTCACACTAAAATGACATTATATTGGACCCGTCCATCTTTAATAGTATTTCGGAACCGTCATCATCAGAATTAACAAAGGCCCAACTGCGTTAAAAAGGGATATGGAGTGACTGAAGAAGAAAATTGCATCTTCGGCCATTATAGCAGCCCTCTATTTTTCGACCTTAATACATTGGAAATTAGTTTATCAAAACTAGGAAGATTTTGTCCTTTACAAAATAGAACAAATCTCTCTATAACAATTTCGTTTGTTCCGAATATTATTAAATGTTATAGCGAAGTGATGTTATATAGAACATATATTATAACATAACATGAAAATTGGTTCCGGAAAAACTTATCTTTTATAATGAAATGTTATTATATATGGATGTTGTTATAGAAAAGTCTAACTGTACTTAAAATAACGACTCATTATTCCACTCCCGAATGTTCTTTTCAAAGAGGTTATCATGTAGTATTATTACTTCTATTTCTCTAGAAAAAAAATGGGACTAAAACATTTCCCTTAATTAGAAGTAACACTTAACGGAAGCGTTAGGGGATAGTCAATTTAATTGAGGTTGGACCAAATCCCTATATTTGACAAATTAATAGCTAATTGTGAAACTCAACTACTCTGACAAATTAATACTCCTTCCCTTCAAGTTTACATCAACCTATTTTTTTTTGGTCCGTCCCAAAAGGACTGACTCATTTATAAATTTGGAAACAATTTAACTTAAACTACCGATTATATCCTTAATAAGAAGCTTTTATAACCACACAAATAATCTGAACCCCTTTTTGACTTGTTTAGAACAACAAATTCCAAAAGTCTTCATTTTTTCTTTAACTCTCCCAATCAAACAGGTTCATATAAATTAGAACAGAGAGAGTACTAGCTAATTGTGAAAAGTCAACTATTCTCTCTGTTCTCTCTGTTCGTTTTTAGTTGTCCATTTTTGAATAGTTAATAATAAAGGTAAAACAAGAAGAAAAAAAAATTTGTCTTTCTCTTAGTTTGCTAAAATAAACAAGTAAAATTGAAAATATATTTTTAAAATAGTGGACAAATAAAAGTGAATGGAAGGAATCATAGATAGACCAAACAAAATATATAAACTAAAGAACCATACACGGGACGAAAATACATTTTCCTCAAAGTAAATGTTAAAACTACGTATAAACAAAATTTACATAAACTAAAAGTAAACATTTGAAGTGCTCCATCTTCTAGCAGAAGTATATGTGTATTATTCTAGACAATAGTTGAGCAAGCTGATTTATTTGGATCAAAAAGCCCAGGCAACAAATACTTTCTTCCGTTTGTACCATGCGCATTATAGCTTGCACCACTTATCGTATCCACAAGCAGCTCACCTGCATAACCTGGATAAGCTCCTCTACCATACAGCCCGGCGCAAGCCGAAGCCGCTTCAAGCGGCGCTTCCGCCGGCCCCTGATAGTAGCCGTTTCCGTAGGGGTTCGTTACAACTCCGGCCAAAAGACTCGCTATATTTACAACCATGCCATCCGTACCCACGTCACCATTTGGTGCACCCAATGGCTTGTCCCGTGGTCCATAAATTGGTTGGTGAAAAGGCCACGCACATTGACCGGGGCACTGAGTCACCGAGTTACCCACCCATATGAAAACGGATTTTTTGCCTTGACCCGACCCGTGATACCCGCAATTGCTCATGCAGAAGCCTTCAACTATAACATCTTGGGCTGTTAGGACCAAGGTTAATTCACCTTTTCTTGAGTTTAAATTTGCCAACTCAGATATCTGGGATTTCTTTATGTTTTTTCCAAAGGAACAATTTTCATCTTTGAACTGATCAGATAAAACAAGTCGGGTTTCTTTTTTACCCGCTTTTGTCAAGTAGGTTTGAATGGTTTGCCACCATTTTGAAACAGTAGGTGTTTTAAGTGACCCCATTTTATTAACAGAATTTATAGATTGAAGAAAATCCACAATAATGGATTTTTGGGCTGGTGAGAATTGTCCGTACCAAAGAATGGATATTTTTAGCTCTCCTTCTAATAAGGCACCATTATGGTACGTAAGACCCATTGGAGGTGGTTGATAGAGTGAAAGCAAGTTTCTTGTGCCACAAGTAAAGCGGATAAAGCTGAGGAAAACAAGAATAAGAAGTGGATAAGGGATTTTGGAATACTGAAAGGAATCCATATTTGAGAAACGTTTAAAGATAATAACTAGATTTTGGGTTGGATTATGAAATGAGATAGCTACGGAGTGAAGTGTTGGGGGTATATATAGGTGATGAGGTGCATGAATATGTGACAGTAGGGGCTTCATATGTAGCTTTAATGAGAAGCTAGCTCTCATTTAAATTCCAATAACTAATTCAACATTGGTATGCTACACCATAAATTAAATTATCATGGAGGATGAAGGAATAATATATCGCAAAATATTTAATAATTACATAGATTCAACCAATTAATGAAAGACATGTCTTGTATATGAAATAAAAATGTCTATTTACTTAATAGTACTGTAGTGAAGTGACATGTATTCTCATTCTAATTTAAACGAGTTAAATTATTTAATTTGATATAAATTTCATATAAAGATAAATGAGTTAAAACATAAACCTTGCATGGAGATTAAAGACTGGATAGAGGGATTGGTTCTTGGTAGTGTATCAAGTGGGCAATGACTGCACTAGCTTCTTGCTTGCATGTGTTCGAAGCACTTCCCAAGAAAGTCTTGATGTAATTTTTCAAGTTCTTTAGTTTCAATAAAGTACTACTACTAGTTAACTTAGAAGTATCTCAAAAAGATCAATGCTTTAAATAAGACATTTAATAGTATCTTAATAAGAAGCCTTGGTTTCTAAAAGTATGTAGCTCGCGCATGAACGTATACATTATGCAAATACAGTATTAGATTTGTCCAAAGAAATGTAAACTCAGTACCGTAATCATGATCTAATAGCTGCAATTTCTTAATGCACGACTTTAGATGAAAGTTACCAGGGACGGTGGACCTTGGAGTTGCTTATGGTAACGGGGATATATATTATTTCATTCGTCCCACTTATGTGACATCATTTGATTAGGTATGAAATTTAAGAAAGAAAGGAGAACTTTTAAAACTCGTAATCCAAAACATATAGTAGACGTTTGTAGGAATATACTTCCTCCGTTCACTTTTATTTGTCATGTTTCATTTTTCGAAAGTCAGTTTGACTGATTTTTGAAGATAAATTGCATCAGATTTTCTTAATGTTTTAAAATTAAAATTAGATATTCGGAAACTATACGAAAAGTACTATAATTTGTAATTTTTCTCATATCAATATGCTGAAAAAATACATTTTAAAATAATGGTCAAAGTCTATGTAGTTTGACTCTCGAAAAGCAAAACATGACAAGTAAAAGTGAATAGAATGAGTAAATTATTTCATTAAAGGTAAAATAAGAATTTTAAAGTCAAATTATTTTTAATTATAGAAAGATGATATCCTTTGTGAGACAATTTAAAAAAGAAAATTATTTACCCGTAAATGGTACAATTGAATTTATACGTGGTTTCTAGATAATTTGATCCTGAAGTAATAAGATAATCGAAGAATTATGCAATACTAAGCCTTAAAATGTAGACAAAACAGCAGAAGTGACAGTTCCGGGAACAAGGTTTCCAGGCACAACAATAGTGAAATCAAAAAACGAGAAAGTAAGATTGTATGAAGCTTTGTATAGAGTGGTGTAAGTTTGCCAGAAAATTCATGTCTTTATAATGATAACTGAGCTCACTATTTATAGCTATGTCTAGGGAAGGAGGTCCTAGGATCGTGCCCTCCTTTAATGTCAATTATGAGGGTCATTGATGAAGATGTAACGGTGAAAATAAATGTCAAATTCCCTGTAACGGGCCGTCGCTCTAAATGCCATAGAATATTCTTTATTAAATCATACTGGGCGCAGAGCATTTAATACAGCTTTATGAACGTTATTCCTTCCAGTGACAAGCGGAATAGCTACGTTCGGCCTCTGCTAATCCCCGTCGGGGTTCTACGTGTCCTTCCTTTAGATGACCACGTGTCATAGCATATTTTACCCTATACAGATAGTCCCGCAGCTTTTTGGTGACATAACTTTATGTTACCGGGAAGTTGGTAGAAATATTCTTTTGGCGGGAATTACTATAACTCCCTCTGAAACTTTTGACAGTTGATTAGACGCACGTGTCTCCGCATTTCATGCCCCGAACATGCTTCATCCCACGATTCAGCACATGTTTTGCCGATTATTGAGGTAATCATGGCCATGAATTTAGCCGCCAAAATTTTACTTATACGCATCATCCTTCTCCCTTGCACTTCATAATTTTCCAAGCTTCCGATTTGCATATTTGTTTTCCATCTTTTCTCTAGTTCTCTTCAAACAAAAAACTTTTTCCTTCTTCTATACAATGGCTTCTTCTTCAAAGCGCACTAGTTCTTCAAAGAACAAGAACAAAGCTGAGGAGTCTGTTCCTCCAACGGTGGGTTCCATCAATCCCTAGAAGTCTTATTACCAAAAAAGACTTCGAAGAGAAATTTTCTACTGCTAACTCTCGTACATGGGCTGTCAGTAGGTACCATTCTTCCATCCATTCTTCCAGCATTCCTATTGTGAAGGAAGACTGTCACTGCCATGAGTTGGACATTATTGCTCCTGTTCTATCGGAGCGAGTGACCCTTCCCAAGGAACGTTTTACATATTTTTATACGTATCCCTTTAGGGTGTGTTTTCTTTGAGTGGAGAGCTTGATTCCGTGATTGCGGAGTTTTTCCTCTGCTACCAATTATGATTGGCACAAGTAAATCCTTCTGTGTGGAGGTCGGTCGCATGCCTTTGATGTTTGTGCCAGAAGACTGGAGAAGAGCTAACCTTAGCTCATATAATGAATCTCTACTCTTCAAAGATCTTTCGTGGTGGAATGCTAAACCTCTTCAAACGAGGCCACCATGCTCTGTTGGCTAGCATGGATGATTATAGCGATTGCGGGTGGATAGAACAGTTCGTTGCAATTGCCACCAATCATATCGTTCCGACAACGGCTTCATCCTTTCCGGCCGCTTAAAACCGCACTTGTAAGATCTTTATTTAATATTTCCTTTTACTAAATATTCTTCTATGGTCGTATTGATCCTTCATCCTTCAAATGTTTCAGCAATTCGATGGATCCCACCGGTAGTTGAAGATTTGGACCGCTGGGTTCAGAAGGTCTTGGACGTTACGACGTCCGAAACTCGTTTGTGGAAAGAACTAGCCCCTAAATACGGGTGGGAGGCCAAAAATCATGGTATTCATAAATGAAGTAGTTAATGGTAGGGTTACCATTATCCTTTTTGTAGTGACGAATCTTG
>NW_017678646.1:14740-19219 GCF_001879085.1 Nicotiana attenuata
AATCTTTCCTTTTTAATTTACCCTTACCCCCAAAAAACCCTAATCACTTTCACCTACCAGCCGCCTCTGAACCCTCCAGTCTCTCAAACTCTCTCGAATCCTCTCAAACCCTAGCCACCATCTCTGCACTGAAAGCCACCGGAATCCATGGCTTCCAAGGTTATGGAGGCCCTATACCCACCTCCTATTGCTCCTACATGCCTGGTCCTTGAATATTCAAGGCCTGACCACGATGAGTTTGGTCCAGGCTTCGTTCGATTCGAGTTCCACGGTCATCTCCGGCCTTGCTTCGGCGCATCATGGTTGCTCGAGCCGGACTTTGACCTCTCCGACTTAGATCGGTGACCTTTCAAAGCCTTTCTCATTTCTAGGGTTCTTCTAAAACCCTAACCCTTCGAGGTTTTCTCCGATTCCTTTAGATCCGTTGTGTATCTATGCTTTCCCTAAGTTTTCAAACGATTTCTCTGCTACCTGTTTTTAAAAACTGAGATTTCATTTGACTTTTCATGGATTTTACTGCTGTAAGTAATTTACTGCCTGATATAGAACTGCCATGTGCTGTTATGTGTTTTCTCATCTTCGGTTACTATTTTTTATTATTACTCACTGGGTCGGAGTACTCATATTACTCCCTGCACCATGCGTGCAGATTCAGGATTAGCAGAGTCCGCACCTGAGCACTGACATCCTTCCCAGATCAGGCAGCAAGATCGGAGATCGAGGTAGCTGTTGGCGTCGGCAGCCCCTTGCTCCCCTATTTTAACTGTCTATTTCAGTTATTCTGGCTTCTGTATCATATATTCCGTTTGTAGACTTATATAAATTCTGTAGTAGCTCATGACTTGTGACACCTCGGTTTGGGCTGTGTCGGGATGGTTTCTACTGTTATATTCTGTACTTCCGCGAATTATTGTTATTAAATCATGCTTTAGAATTGTTTAATTGTAATTAACTGCTTAAAAGAGGTGTTGGCGTTGTCCTGGCTGGCCTTGTCTTCACGAGAGGCGCCATAACGGTCGGATTAGGGATTTGGGCCGTAACAATGACTTATGTAAATCATCGGTTTTGGTTTTCAGGATAATCGGAATAAAGTTGGAAGAACAGTCCTCAGTTTGAAGCTTAAAACTTGAAAGGTTGACCAAGTTTTGACTTTTTAGTATTTGATCTTGGATTTGAATTTTTATTATTTGGTTAGCTCCGTTAGGTGATTTGGGACTTAGGAGCGTGATCGGAATGTGTTTTGGAGGTCCGGGTAGATTTAGGCTTGAATTGGCGAAATTGGAATTTTAGCGTTTACCGGTTGATAGGTGAGATTTTGATAGAGGGGTTGGAATAGAATTTCGGAAGTTGGAATAGGTCCGTTGTGTTATTTGTGACGTGTGTGCAAAATTTTAGGTCATTCAGAGGTGGTTTGATAGACTTTTTGATCGAAAACAAAATTTGGAAGTTTTTGGAATTCTTAGGCTTGAATCCGTTGATGATTTAATATTGTTCTGAGCGTTCCGAAGGTTGGAACAAGCAGGAATGATGATATGGGATATGTTGGCATGTTTGATTGAGGTCCCGAGGGCCTCGGGTGAGTTTCGGGTGGTTAAACGGATCATTTCATGTTGGAGGAAATTGCAGAAAAACTGCTGTTGGTGTTGCAGGTTTTTGACCTTCGCGATCGCGATGCATGTCCCGCGTTCGCGAAGGGTTAGGATGTGAGGCTGTGGAGTTGGCCTTCGCGTTCGTGAAGGTGTTTGCGCAATCACGAAGGGTTGAGATTAATGGTCATCGCGTTCGCGAGGTCTTGCTGCGTTCGCGTAGAGAAAAGTGAGCAGATGGGGTCCTGGAGGATTTGTTCTTTGCGTTCGCGAGCTATTAATCACGTTCGCGATGAGTTGGGAAGTTAAACCTTTGCGTTCGCGTACAGGGTTTCGCGATCGCGATGAAGGAAAAAGTGGTCAACATAAGTTTGTGCTTCGCGGACGCGAGGCGTTGACCGCGTTCGCGAAGAAGAGATTTTAAGTACTAGGCAGAATGTTTTGAAAGACCATTTTCGCGATTGTGGGTCTAAGTTTCACCATTTTGAGTCGATTTTGGAGCTTGGGAGAGCAAATTGAAGAGGGAAATCAAAGAGAACTTCTTGGAGGTAAGAATTTCAGACTTAATACTCGATCCTATGTTGATTCTTATTTGTTTAAACATGAAATATGTGGAATTTAAAGCCTAAAATTGGGGAATTAGGGCTTGAATTTTGAGAGTGTAAATTGAGGATTTGAGGGGCCATTTGATGTCCGATTTTGATGTTCCTTGTATGTACAAACTCGTGAGAGCGTAAGGATTCTATTGGTGTGATTTTTATCGGATTCCGAGACGTGGGCCCGGGGGTCCGGTTTGGCCAATTTCGGGATTTTTGGTATAAATTGGATATTTTCGAGTGAGCTTTGTTCCCTTAGTATATATTTATGGAATAAATCTATTTTTGGATTGATTTGGAGCATCCGGAAGCCGATTCGAGAGCCAAGGTATCGCGGGCTAGAGGTTGGACTGGATAGAGGTAAGTAATGATTGTAAATACTGTTTTGAGGGTATGAAACCCCGGATTTCACATCGTTGTGCTACTTTGAGGTGGCGCACACGCTAAATGACGAGCGTGGGTCATGCACCGTTGGGGATTGTGACTTGGTCCATCCCGTACGACTAATAAGTCGCGTATTTTACTTGAAACTATTTGATATTATTATATTTGGAAAATATTATTATGTTTGCAGATAAATGCCGTGTATGGGCCTTGTGCCGATTGTTTGGACCCTTAGGGGCTTTTACTACTGTTTTACCCCACTATTTTGGTTAATGTTTACACTCAGTCATGCTATTTTCTTAATGTTTTCATAACTCGATTTTATTCACTCCTTTTGATTTCATAAATGATTTTGAGACGAGAACTTGTTTTACTGTCAGCCCGAGGGGATTGAGTGAGATCTGATTGAGTGAGGCCGAGGGCCTGTGTTGTGAGGATATCATGGGATCGGGCTGCGCGTCGCAGCATGTGGTACCTGTTTGTGATATATGAGAGGCCGAGTGCCTGATTTCTTATGCCACGAGGTGGCTTGTGATTGATATGGGGCCGAGAGCCTATTTGATTATGCCACGAGATGGCTTGATATTGCGCTTGGGCCGTAAGGGGTCCCTCCCGGAGTCTGTACACCCCGAGTGAGCGGGGGTACCCAGTGTGTGTGATGTGTTGTAGCCCGAGGGGCTGTTGTTGTTTCATATTGAAGCCCGAGGGGCTGTTCTTGATCCATGTTACCCTAAGGGCGGTTCTTGATTCATGTTATGCCCGAGGGCTTATTACGAGTGATTGTGAGGTAGCCCGAGGGGCTGGTTCTGTTGATATGACGCCCGAGGGGCGGTTTATGGTACATGTTTTGCCCGAGGGGCTGTTTACGTTTCTATCATTTAACTCACTATTTTTATCACTCGTTGGAAACTTTTGGAAGATGTTTTAAAAAGTAAAGGGTTTTTACTGAAACTGAGTTTGATTTTCGAAATAAATGATTTCTGTACTGTTCTGGAAATGTACTGCATTTGCTGTAGCGTTATGACGTGGCTTACATGCTTTCTTACCGCTCATCTTTCATTTACTTTTATTACTTACTGAGTTGGCGTGCTCACATTACTCCCCGCACCTTTTGTGCAGATTCAGGTATTATTTTGAACCTGGTAGCGGGTGTTGATTGCTTAGTGGCAGAGTCATCGGGGTTAGCAAGGTAGCTGCACGGTGTTCGCAGCACTGCTTTTCTCTCTCTTGTCTTTCTTAGACTGTATTTAGTATATTTTTGACTCTTAGTTGTATTCAGACCTTAGTAGATGCTCGTGACTTGTGACACCCCGATGTCAGGCTTGTGTATTTATTTCGCACTGTTCATTTAGACTTACATTATGAGATATTTGATTAATTAAAGGCTTAAAAATAATTGTTATTGATTAAATGGTTAATGCGGGAGTTGTGTCGGCTGGCCTAGTTTCACGATAGGCGTCATCGAGACCGGGTCGGTTTTAGGGTCGTGACAAGTTGGTATCAGAGCCTAGGTTACATAGGTCCCATGAGTCATGAGCAGGTTTAGTAGAGTCTCGCGGATCGGTACAGAGACGTTTGTACTTATCCTCGGGAGGCTGCAGAACCTTTAGGAAATCCCACATTCTTGAATTCTTATTGTGCGACATTGATTCGGCTTGAAATGTAACTCCTTGAACTCCTTCCACGCATTCGTATGCGCACATGAGCACTCGGTATCAGCTGTGCATCGACGACTCGTCATTTCCCGAATTGAGGGGTGAGATGTGATTTCTGTGTGTTGATGTCTGGCCAGTCTGGAGGACTTGAGGCTGGGCTTTGCTTGTAGCTTAAGCACTGAGGTGTTGATTGTGTGAGCACCTACTTTTGGACTTATATATATATATATATATATATATATATATATATATATATAT
>NW_017678646.1:19382-20688 GCF_001879085.1 Nicotiana attenuata
TGTGACAAATAAACTTCAAGCTCATTTAGTTGTGAAAAATTAATAGTACTAGAACCTTGAGAAACCCTGAACTCGGCCCATGCACTAAGTGCTCTTACTCCCGCAGTTCTTTTAGATGATTGAGAATCAGAAGAAGAGGGAGTTGGAACATTTGGTCTAGCCTGATCTAATGCAACTTGATAAGCATTATAAATAGTTTGAGCATTTATTTTAATTGAGTCTATTGCTTCCGGATGTTTAGACAACTCCTCTTCTTCAAGTGCTAAACCATTATAAACAGTTTCATACCAAAATTGAGGATCTCCTGATATCATAGTAGTATTTAACAAGGCAGCAATACCATAAATAGGGGAATAGGGAAAAAAATATTTTTTAAACTTTTTTCTCATAGAATCAATAGCTTGTTCATAAATTTCCCACCCTCTAGAAAGCATCCACTCTTCGATTCTTCCTTAAGGTGAAAAATGAGCTAAAAAATTTGCAAGTTCTACAATATAAACTAAACAGTTAGAAATAGTAGGATAATATTGCCCAGAAAATTCATTTGTAGCAATATGAAATTTTTTTTAAAAATCTACAAGCATTTTAACATTAGCTCCATCCGCATTTGTAAGGTGCTCATAATCATCACTTACATGCGCATTAAACATTGAGTTTATAGGGTTTCTACATTCATATGTAACAACTAAGCTTTCATACATGTAATTCCATCTAATTGGACAAGGTTTAGGAACCTTTCTTTCTCTTAGGCCAAATTCATCTCATCTTTTAAAATAGTCTCTAAGTCTACTTCTACGGTTTGAATAAAAAATTCAATTAAGAACCATTTTAACCTTTTCAATTTCAACATTTAAAATTCTCATACTATCACCCATAATTAAATGGTAAATATGAAAAATACATCTAACATGAAAAATGTTACTAAATGCAGGACTTAGTGTAGTGGTAAGCAAAGCTACATCATTTGTGTTACTAGTAGCATTATCCATTGAAACTGACATGATTTTATCAATAATACAAAAATATCTACAAATATACGTGGGTTTCTACAGGTGTTTCGCGGCAATGCTCTTGGGTTGTGTTTTAGTGACCTGCGTAGCTTGGTTTAGTTAGAAGGATTAAGTCTTGACGGTTTAGTTTTGTGCAAATGGAATTCGGAGAGTCCTTGATGGTTTCTACCACGGTTAGAGATGTATATTTGCTGCGAGCGTAAGGAGCATGGGATGTGTAGTGATTTTCTCTAGATGGGATCAATGGAAAGTTCTTGGCTAGTTGAGTATGTAGCTGCTTGTGGCTCGGAAGGGAT
>NW_017678647.1:0-8547 GCF_001879085.1 Nicotiana attenuata
TGTGGACTGGTTTGAGGATATTCACCTTGGTTTTCCTCACTTAGCTGCTGTTTACTGCATTTGATTTCGATATAGAACTGCGTAGTGTTTTTACGAGTTTTCTTATCTTCAGTCGTTATTTATTTCTGTTATTCACTGAGTCGGAGTACTCACTTTACTCCCTGCACCATGTGTGCAGATACATGTATCCAGGAGGCTCCGTAGAGTGCTTTGCTGTTGCTCAGATTTGATACCGGAGTTATCGAGGTAGCTGCATGGCGTCCGCAGGACCCGATTCCTCCCCTTACCCCCTTTGTTTCCGCATTTTAGACCTTATATGTATAGGTTACTACTCGGTTGTATGTAGAGGCTCTAGACTCGTGACACCAGATCCTTTGGGCGTTGTTTTTGGTATTTGCTATGGTTTCTCCGCACCGATTTAGCTATTATCACATATTAGAATCATGCTTAACTGGTAATTTAACTCTATTATTTGGTAATGTGTTTCGTACCTGGGTTGAGAGTGTTCAAATGGTCGGGCTTGCCTAGCATTGTGTTGGGCGCCATCACGACCGGGATTGGGGTCGTGACAAGTTGGTATCAGAGCCTAGGTTACTGGGTCTCGCGAGTCTTGAGCCGGTTTAGTAGAGTCTCGCGGATCGGTACGGAGACGTCTGTACTTATCCTCGAGAGGCTGCAGAACCTTTAGGAAATTTTCCACATTCTTGAAATTCTTATCGTGCGAACTTGTTGATCCGAGTGCTAAACTTCTCCTTATTCTCTCACAGATGGTGAGGACACGAGCTAGCAGACGTGGCGGACGACCACCAGTGCCACCTGCTGAGGCCACCAGAGGCCGTGGACGCGGTCGTGGCCGAGGTAGAGCAGCGAGGGCAGCACCTATTGATCCTCCAGCTGTCCCAGTTCCGGATCAGGTTCCAGCAGTACCAGCTCAGGCACCGGCTGTGCCCATAGTGATTCCTGGCCTTCAGGAGACGTTAGCTCAGATCTTGACAGTGTGCACGGGCCTGGCTCAGGTGGTTTCAGCCACCACAGCACCAACAACTACTTCACATGCCGGGGGAGGCAATCAGACCCCCGCTGTTCGCACACCTGAGCAGGTAGCACAGGGATTACAGACTCCAGAGGCACCTCCAGCTCAGCCAGTGGTACCAGTACAGGAGTTCAGGGTTCCAGTTATGCCCGAGGACGAGCAGCGTCGCCTCGAGAGGTTTGGTAGACTCCAGCCTCCGATATTTAGTGGAGCTGAGGGCGAGGATACCCAGGGTTTTCTCGACAGATGTCAGCGGATGCTCCGTACAGCGGGGATTCTTGAGTCCAGTGGTGTGGCTTTTACTACCATTCAGTTTACGGGAGTTGCCTTCACTTGGTGGGAGGCGTATGAGCGGCGTAGGCCGGCCGGTGCAGCACCTTTGACATGGCAGGAGTTCTCCACTCTCTTCTTAGAAAAGTATGTACCGCAGTCTCGCAGGGAGGAGCTGCGCAGACAGTTTGAGGGGCTACGGCAGGGAGATATGATAGTGTCCCAGTATGAGATGAGATTTTCTGAGTTATCTCGTCATGCAGTTTGGCTGGTTCTGACAGATCGTGAGCGTATCCGGAGGTTTGTTGATGGTCTCACCTACCCTCTTCGTGTTCTTATGACTAGGGAGCGAGTGCTGGGTGCCACATTCGAGGAGGTGGTTGATATAGCCCGAGAGATTGAGTCGGTTCGCCGGCAGGATCGAGATGAGAGGGAGGCCAAGAGGCCTCGAGGTTCTGGTAGTCACAGTGGCGCTCCTTCGAGGGGCCAGTTTCAGCAGGGTAGGGGACGTTCTTTCAGGCCCGCTCAGTCAGCTAGACCTGAGTATCGAGGTGGGTCTTCTGGTCGTGGTTATCAGGGTTCTCAGCAGAGTCAGCCATCTCTCAGCGCTCTTCCAGCACAGAGTTCGTCTCATGCTCCATCTGTTCAGGGTTCTTCCAGGCCGAGTGCATCAGCTAGTCACTCCGGCGCGAGGGGTTCCCTTCAGTCCCAGTTCCCAGCACCCGGGAGTTGCTATGAGTGTGGAGAGTTTGGGCATATGCGGAGGGAGTGTCCTCGTCGTGCTGCTAGCTCATCTCAGCAGAGGGGTCAGCCCTCATCTTCTGGTCCAGTTTCTTCAGCACCCGCCCCGCCACCTAGGGGTGAGGGTCAGGCAGTCAGGGGTCGCCCCAGAGGGGGAGGTCTATCGGGCAGTGGTCAGGCTCGCTTTTATGCTCTTCAGGGCAGGACAGATGCTATTGCTTCGGATGCTGTTATTACAGGTATTATTTCTATCTGCCATAGGGATGCGTCAGTTTTATTTGATCCCGGTTCCACCTATTCCTATGTGTCTTCATATTTTGCTCATTATTTGGGTACGACTCGAGGGTGTCTTGCTTTACCTGTCCATGTATCTACCCCGGTGGGTGATACTGTTGTTGTTGGCCATGTATACTGATCATGTTTGGTTATTATCGGGGGTCTGGAGACCCGAGTTGATCTGTTGCTATTGAGCATGGTAGATTTTGATGTTATTTTGGGCATGGACTGGTTATCCCCGTGTCATGCTATTCTAGAATATCATGCTAGGACAGTCACTCTGGCTATACCGGGTGTACCGAGGATCGAGTGGCGTGGTATGACTGACTATGTTCCTAGTAGGGTGATCTCATTCCTAAAGACCCAGCGTATGGTTGGGAAGGGTTGTCTCTCGTATTTGGCATATGTGAGGGATGTGGGAGCCGAGACTTCTAGCATTGATTCTGTCCCGATTGTGAGGGAGTTTCCAGATGTGTTTCCTACAGACCTGCCGGGCATGCCGCCGGACAGGGACATTGATTTTGGTATTGACCTGGTGCCGGGCACTCAGCTAATTTCCATTCCACCATATCGTATGGCACCAGTAGAGTTGAAAGAATTAAAGGATCAGCTTCAGGAACTCCTAGATAAGGGGTTCATTCGGCCTAGTGTGTCACCGTGATGTGCACCGGTTCTGTTTGTGAAAAAGAAAGATGGTACCATGAGAATGTGCATTGACTACAGGCAATTGAACAAAGTGACAGTGAAGAACAAGTATCCCCTTCCTCGTATTGATGATTTATTTGACCAGCTTCAGGGGGCAAGGATATTCTCCAAGATTGATCTCCGTTCAGGCTATCACCAGTTGAAGATCAAGGATTCAGATATTATGAAGACTGCTTTCAGGACTAGATATGGGCACTATGAGTTTCTTGTTATGTCCTTTGGGCTGACTAATGCCCCAGCCGCATTCATGCATTTGATGAACAGTATATTACGGCCATATCTGGATTCGTTCGTGATTGTTTTTAATGATGATATATTGGTGTACTCGCGTAGTCAGGAGGAGCACGCGCAACATTTGCGAGTTGTATTGCAGAGATTGAGGGAGGAGAAGCTTTATGCAAAGTTCTCCAAGTGTGAGTTTTGGCTCAGTTCAGTGGCTTTCTTGGGGCATGTGGTGTCCAGCGAGGATATTCAGGTCGACCCGAAGAAGATAGAGGCGGTGCAGAGTTGGCCTAGACCGACCTCAGCCACAGAGATTCATAGTTTCCTTGGGTTGGCAGGGTATTATCGCCGTTTTGTTCAGGGATTTTCCTCTATTGCATCGCCCTTGACCAAGTTGACTCAGAAGGGTGCTCCATTTGTGTGGTGGGATGAGTGCGAGGAGAGCTTTTAGAAGCTCAAGACAGCTTTGACCACAGCTCCAGTGTTGGTATTGCCATCAGCTTCAGGTCCATACACTATGTATTGTGATGCTTCGAGAGTGGGGATCGGATGTGTGTTGATGCAGGAGGGTAGAGTTATTGCATATGCTTCTCGTCTGTGGAAGCCCCACGAGAAGAACTACCCTGTACATGATTTGGAGTTGGCTGCTATAGTTCATGCTTTGAAGATTTGGAGGCACTACTTGTATGGAGTATCCTGTGAGGTATTCATCGATCATCGCAGTCTTCAGCATCTATTCAAGCAAAAAGATCTTAATTTGAGGTAGCCGAGGTGGCTAGAGTTACTCAAGGACTATGATATTACCATTTTGAATCACCCGGGGAAGGCCAATGTGGTAGCCAATGCTTTGAGCCGGAAGGCGGTTAGCATGGGGAGTTTGGCGTACATTCCAGTTGGGGAGAGGCCCTTCGTGGTAGATGTTCAGGCTTTAGCCAATCGTATGGTGAGATTAGACATTTCAGAGCCTAGTCGAGTGTTGGCTTGTGTTGTTTCTCGGTCTACCTTGTATGACCGCATCAGAGAGCGCCAGTATGATGATCCGCATTTGCTTGTCCTTAAGGACAGGGTTCAGCATGATGATGCCAGGGATGTGACCATTGATAGCGATGGCGTGTTGAGGATGCAGAGCCGGATTTGCGTGCCCAATGTGGATGGGCTTCGGGATTTGATATTGGAGGAGGCCCACAGCTCGCAGTATTCTATTCATCCAGGTACCGCGAAGATGTATCAGGATTTGAGGCAGCACTACTGGTGGAGGAAGATGAAGAAGGATATAGTGGGGTTTGTAGCTCGGTGTCTCAACCGTCAGCAGGTAAAGTACGAGCATCAGAGGCCGGGCGGTGTACTTCAGCAGAAGATTATTCCCGAGTGAAAGTGGGAGAGGATTACTATGGATTTTGTGAGTGGTCTCCCTCGGACTTTGAAGAAGTTCGATTCGATTTGGGTGATTGTGGATCGGCTGACCAAGTCCGCGCACTTCATTCCAGTATGTACTACTTATTCTTCGGAGCGGCTGACAGGGATCTTTATCCGGGAGATTGTCCGATTGCATGGGGTTCCAGTGTCTATTATCTCAGATAGGGGTACTCAGTTCACTTCTCAGTTCTGGAGGACATTTCAGCGGGAGTTGGGTACGCAGGTAGAGTTGAGCACAGCATTCCATCCTCAGACGGACGAGCAGTCCGAGTGCACTATTCAGATATTGGAGGACATGTTGCGTGCTTGTGTTATTGATTTTGGGGGTTCATGGGATGAGTTTTTGCCGCTTGCAGAGTTTGCCTACAACAACAGTTATCAGTCGAGCATTCAGATGGCTCCGTATGAGGCGCTGTATGGGAGGCGGTGTAGATCTCCAGTTGGATGGTTCGAGCCCGGGGAGGCTAGGTTATTGGGGACAGAGATGGTTCAGGATGCCTTAGAGAAGGTGAAGCTGATTCAGGAGAGGCTTCGTACAGCTCAGTCGCGTCAGAAGAGTTATGCGGACCGGAAGGTTCGAGACGTATCCTACATGGTGGGCGAGAAGGTCTTGTTGAAGGTTTCGCCTATGAAGGGTGTCATGAGATTTGGAAAGAAAGGAAAGTTGAGTCCACGGTTCATTGGTCCTTTTGAGATACTTAGGAGAGTTGGGGAGGTGGCCTACATGCTTGCTTTGCCACCCAGCTTGTCGGGAGTTCACCCGGTATTTCATGTTTCTATGCTCCGGAAGTATGTTGGAGACCCGGCCCATGTGTTAGACTTTAGCACGGTTCAGTTGGATGATGACTTGACTTATGATGTGGAGCCAGTGGCTATTTTGGGTCGTCAGGTTCGGAGATTGAGATCAAAGGATATAGCTTCGGTAAAGGTGCAGTGGAGAGGTCGGCCCGTAGAGGAAGCTACTTGGGAGACCGAACGGGAGATGCGGAGCAGATACCCTCACTTGTTTGAGACTCCAGGTATGTTCTTTGACTCGCTCGAGGACGAGCATTTGTTTTAGTTGGGGAGGATGTGACGACCCGGCCCGTCGTCACGTGAGTTACCGCCCTGTTTCCCTCATTTTTATGTTTCTCTATGCTTCATTATCGGTATTGGAGGTGATCGAGTCGAATTGGATTGGTTTTAGATGGAAATGAGACACTGGTCTCTTTAAGGAAAGCTTGTTTTGGAAAAAGTCAACCGGAAGTTGACTATTTAGTTAGAGGGCTCGGATGTGAATTCCGGTGATTTGGTTAGCTTCGGGGGATGATTTGTGACTTAGGAGTGTGATCGGAATTGAATTCGGAGGTCCGGTGTAGAATTAGGCTTGCATTGGCGAAGGTTGGATTTTGGCGAATTCCGGTTGGTAAGTGAGATTTTGATCCGGGGGTCGGAATGGAATTCCGAGACTTGCAGTAGCCTTGTTAGGTGATTTTGGATGTGTGGGTAAAATTTCAGGTCATTTGGACGTCGTTTGGTTGGGTTTTTGATCGAATGTGAGTTTCGGAAGAATTTGATAAACTTAGGCTTGAATCTGTGGTGAATTGATGATTTTTGTGTTGTCTGACGTGTTTTGATGATTGGAACAAGTTCGTATGAGGTTTTAGGTTGTGTTGGTGTTTTGGTTGAGGTCCCGGGGGCCTCGGGGTGAATTGCAGTGGCTAAAAGAGAGTTTTTGAAGGTTTCTTCAGGTCTGATATTGCTGGTATCTAGTATTTCCGCTTCTGCGGAAATGGACCGCAGAAGCGGTTCCGCAGAAGCGGGTGAGCGATCGTAGAAGCGGTTAGGCGTGGGCTAGGGTAGTTCCGCATAAGCGGAAGTTGGTCGCTTCAGCGGGTCCGCATAAGCGGACAATGTACTGCAGAAGCGGTTTTGAGAGAACCGCAGAACCGGAGTTCGATTCTCATAAGCGAAGTCTGGGTTTTTAAGTGAAGACCGCATAAGCAGATTTTTGGCCGCAGAAGCGGTCCCCATAAGCGGAAGGGGGACCGCATAAGCGAAAATCGTTGTTGGCAGAAAGGTTTAAAGGATTTAGTTCATCCGCGAGCTCCACCATTTTTCCTCCATTGTTGAGCGAGCTTGGGAGCTATTGACGCGACTTTGTGAGGGTTTTGACTGGGAATCAATTGGAGGCAAGTCCTATGGTCTAGAAACATCATTTTTATTGAAGAATCTACCTTTAATTCTTGGAAATTGGGTAAAAATTTGGAAGAACTAGGGCTTAGGTTTTGGAATGAAAATTTGGGATTTGAGGGGGCATTTGAACTCCGATTTTGGTAAATTTGATATGTATGGACTCGTGGCGAGATGAGGAATCCGGTGATGTGAATTTCGTAATTTTTTGAGAAGTGGGCCCGGGGCTCGGGTTTTGCCAACTTCGTGATTTTTTATAATTTTCGAGTCTTTTCGATTGGGTTATGTTGCCTTAGCCCATTATGATGTATTCCTTGTGGTTTTGACCAGATTCTACGCACGAGGAGGTTGATTTGCGAGGCAAGCGCAAAGCGAGCTAGGATTTCGGCCGGCTTGAGGCAAGTAACAGTTATAAATGACGTTCTGAGGGTTTGAAACCCCGGATCTGCACTACGTGGTGCTATGTTGAGGTGAAACACACGCTGTATGATGAGCGTGAGGTTGCTACTGCTGGGGATTCGGACTCGGTCCATCCTGATTGATGACTCTACTATATTTTTGGCTGAGATTTAATTAATATCAGTATATTCTGGGCTAGTTGCTATGTTTGGGGCCTTGTGCCGATCTGTAGAACCCTTAGGGGGTACTTTGTACTAGTTGACTTCACTTTACTTGTCGAAATCATACCCTCAGTCATGTTCTTAACTGTTAAACATAGCATGAACCGGCTTTAGAAATTGGCAATCCAAATGAGGAACACCTGGGGTTGGGAACCCTGTCTCAGCTGAGTGGGCCCGAGAGGCCAAGTCTATATTGACTGAGAGGGGTCAAGGGCCCCATAGTGAGGGTATTTGATAATATATACCGAATCGGGCTACACGCCGCAGCGAAATACATATATACATATATGGATCGGACTGCACGCCGCAGTGATATATTATATGGATCGGACTGCACGCCGCAGTATTATAGCGTTTGGGCTGTAGGAGCCCCTCCGGAGTCTGCACACCCCTAGTGAGCGCAGTCGACTATTATTATTGGATCGGGCTGCACGCCGCAGCAGTATATATTATTATTGGATCGGGTTGCATGCCGCATCAGTATATATATATATATCAGACTTTGAGAGGAGTGAGTGAGTTGTGTACTGGTTTGAGGGATATTCCCCTATTTTCCTCACTTAGCTGTTGTTTACTGCATTTGATTTTGATATAGAACTGTGTAGTGTTTGTACGAGTTTTCTTATCTTCAGTCATTATTTATTTCTGTTATTCACTGAGTCGGAGTACTCACTTTACTCGCTGCACCATGTGTCCAGATACAGGTATCCAGGAGGCTCCGTAGAGTGCTTTGCTATTGCTCAAATTTGATACCGGAGTTATCGAGGTAGCTGCATGGCGTTCGCAGGACCCGATTTCTCCCCTTACCCCCTTTGTTTCCGCATTTTAGACCTTTACATGTATAGGTTACTACTCGGTTGTATGTAGAGGCTCTAGACTCGTGACACCAGATCCTTTGGGCGTTGTTTTTGGTATTTGCTATGGTTTCTCCGCACTGATTTAGCTATTATCACATATTAGAATCATGCTTAACTGGTAATTTAACTCTATTATTTGGTAATGTGTTTCGTACCTGGGTTGAGAGTGTTCAAATGGTCGGGCTTGCCTAGCATTGTGTTGGGCGCCATCACGACCGGGATTGGGGTCGTGACA
>NW_017678647.1:10177-20687 GCF_001879085.1 Nicotiana attenuata
AGAGGATTACAGTACTAGATGATCTGTGTTTTCACAAACTAGTGGATGATTTGAGTTTAATCTCACTATGATATTGTGGCATCATTAGAGTAAAAGTATTATGGGTTATTGAGTGTGTCCTGATATATGGCTTCGAGCCAAGTTGGGGAGGCTGCTGTGGATTAGCTGATTGCACGGTTATGTGCTATGTTTGTTCCGGTTTGAGGCATGTCGGCGGATCAGTTCTGGTTGTAGAAATTGAGCCGAGGATGGCACGAGTGAAGCAAATTTTGACAAAGGTTATACGGTGCTTCGTAGATGAGTGAAAGTAATAGGATGTCTAGAGTTGTTGTTGGTATAGAATACTCGGTGCATAGAGCAGGAAATTGCTTGGTTGTATTGGGATGAGGATCTCATTTTGCGGTATCGGAGTGCCAGTAAGGCACGAGTGGTTCTGTTCGTTAAGTCAGGTAATTTGCAGTTTGAATAAGAGTCAATGACTCTCAAGAATGGTTTTATTGTGATCAAGATTCTACATGTAATAATCAGGTGTCTTAAGGTTGTGTATGTGGTCAGAGACTGTGTTTTCATCGGAAAGGTCAAGACTTGTGATACTTTTATGTGGACTATGGGATCCTATGTATCGGTATCTAGAAAGTAAAGGTAACGAATTTAGATCCGCAGGAAGTTCTTCAGAGTAAAGTATTCTGGAATGTGGTATTTTTGGGAACATTTGAGAGAGTATTTAGTGGCTTATGGGTCTTAGACAGTGTGGTCTTGTGCTGGGGTCTCGTGTAGTGAGCTGGGTTGAGGAACTGTGGTGCTACAGCAAGAGGGAATATCAAGTTGATGATGAATCAGAAGGGAAATTAGATAGATGGGATAGCTTGATAGTAGACCGAATCGGTATGGTCGGGATATGATTAATTTTTCGTATGTGTTCGAGACAATGAGGCCTTACAGGTATTGTGCAGCAAAGCTCTTGAGTTTTGACAGCTTGCTTAGCTTGGTTTGGGTAGAAGAATTCAGTCCTGGCAGTTTAGCTTGTGCAAATGGAATTGGGAGAGAGTTCTTGTTGGGTGTTACCGTGATTTGGAAGTGTATATATATTTCTATGGGCATGCGAAGCATGGGATGTGTGATTATTTTCTTCCAACCGGGATCAGTGGAAGTTCTTGACTAGATGAGTTACAATTCAGTTCTGGAAAAAAAAATTCATAAAATTCTTAGGCAATGGGTAGCCTCAGGTAATCAAGGAAATGGTACTGCTAATTGGAAGCGATTTGGCGAGAGTATATGTCTCAGGAAAAGGTAATTTGATTAGACTGATGATACTTCGGTAGTATTGCGGCGCTTTCTTGTTAGATCGACTGTTGATATCTGAGTTTGTGTGATGGCTCAGGGGAATTTTAGAATATCTATCGTGGAATGATTGGGTACTTGGGGTGTGATATGTATTCATACTGCGGAATATGGGATCAGGCATGGTGATTCGTGTGCTATATGGAGTGGAGACTGGAAGTTCTCATGTACAACCTATGTAGTGGTTGTGGAGCATGTGTATCGGCACCGTTTAGCGGTTGTTGGGATTTGGAGGCCCGAGTGGATCTTTCTTTGCTTGGTATATTAAATTTTGGATATGATATAGGGGTGTAGACTGGTTGTCTCAGTGTTGGGTTATTCTAGACTATTGTGCTATGGGCTATGCCGGAAAATGCCACAGGTTGCGTGGCGAGGTGTATCGGATTATATTCTAGCAGAGTGGTTTGTATTCCAAAGACCAGCAGACGGCTGGGAAGGACTGCTTTTCTTAGTTGGGCCTTCGTGACGGATGTCGGTGCAGAGGTTTCTACCATTGATTATTGAGGGACTTTTTCGGATGCGTTTCTTGTGGCCGGGCATGTCGTCGGGCGAGACTGTGGATTTCGGTATTGATTTGGTGCAGGGCACCATATCTTACGGCTCCGGCAGGAGTTATAGTAGTGGAAGGAGCAGCTTCAGGCTTCTTGGTATTGAGTTCGTTGGCAGGCCGATGTGGCTACGTATTTAGCTTGAGTTAGCTTGGATGTCCCCGAGTTGTATTGTTGAGGGGTAGGTTAATTCGATCATTATTGAACTTGTTAGTGAAGGTACGCGTTCGCTGGTTGGGCACCGCGTTCGCGTAGGGTTAATTTTTGGTCAATGTTTTCTGTTCATCGCGAACGCGGGGGAGTTGACCGCGTTCGCGTAGAGTAAAATGCACCTGGGCAGAAGGGTTTTTATATTATTTCAACCGCGAAGCTTGGTCCATTTTCCTCCATTGTTGAGCACCTTGAGAGCTTTTTGGTAGAAATTGAAGAGGGTCTCGACAGGAATTGATTGGAGGTGAGTCCTATGGCCTAGAAACATCATTTTATTGAAGAATCAACCTGTAAATTCATGGAAATTTGAGTAAAATTGGAAGAACTAGGGCTTGACTTTTGAAATGAAAATTTGGGATTTGAGGGGGCATTTGAGCTCCGATTTTGGTAAATTTGATATGTATGGACTCGTGGCAAGACGAGGAATCCAGTGATGTGAATTTTGTAATTTTTCGAGAAGTGGGCCCGGGGCTCGGGTTTTGCCAACTTCGTGATTTTTGATAATTTTCGAGTCTTTTCGATTGGGTTATGTTCCCTTAGCCCATTATGATGTATTCCTTGTGGTTTTGACCAGATTCTACGCACGAGGAGGTTGATTTGCGAGCCAAGCGCAAAGCGGGCTAGGATTTCGGCCGGCTTGAGGTGAGTAATGGTTATAAATGACGTTCTGAGGGTTTGAAACCCCGGATTTGCACTATGTGGTACTATGTTGAGATGAGACACATGCTGTATGATGAACGTGGGGTTTGTTACTGCTGGGGATTCGGACTCAGTCCATCCCGATTGATGACTCTACTGTATTTTTGGCTGAGACTTAATTAATATCAGTATATTCTGGGCTAGTTGCCATGATTGGGGCCTTGTGCTGAGCTGTAGAACCCTTAGGGGGTATTTTGTACTAGTTGACTTCACTTTACTTGTCGAAATCATACCCTCAGTCATGTTCTTAACTGTTAAACATAATATGAACCGGCTTTAGAAATTGGCAATCCAAATGAGAAATACCTGGGGTTGGAAACCCTGTCTTAGCTGAGTGGGCCCGAGAGGCCAAGTCTATATTGACTGAGAGGGGTCAAGGGCCCCATAGTGAGGGCATTTGATATATATACCGGATCGTACTGCACGCCGAAGTAGTATATTATATGGATCGGACTGCACGCCGCAGTGATATATTATATTGATCGGACTGCACGCCGCAGTATTATAGCGCTTGGGCTGTAGGAGCCCCTCCGGAGTCTGCACACCCCAGTGAGCGCAGTCGACTACTATTATTGGATCGGGCTGCACGCCGCAGCAGTTTATATATATATACATATATGGATCGGGCTGCACGCCACAGCAGTATACTGTACGGATCGGGCTGCACGTCGCAGCAGTACGAGTAAATTACCGAACATTGAGAGGAATAAATGAATTGTGTACTGGTTTGAGGGATATTCACCTGTTCTTCTTCATTTAGCTGCTGTTTACTGCACCTACTGTTTTGATATAGAACTGTGTAGTGTTTTTACGAGATTTCTTATTTTCATTCGTTATTTACTGCTATTACTCACTGAGTCGGAGTACTCACTTTACTCCCTGCACCATGTGTGCAGATACAGGTATCCCGGAGGCTTAGTAGAATTGTTTGCTGCTCTCCAGATTGTCACCGGAGTTATCGAGGTAGCTGCCTGGCATCCGCAGGACCCGATTTCTCCCCTTATCCCTTTTTGTTTTTCGCATCCTAGACTCTCATATGTATAAATTTGCTACTCAGCTTTATTTAGAGGCTCTAGACTCGTGACACCAGATCTGTTGGGAGTTGTATTGGTACTTGTTATGGTTTTCCGCACTATTTTTATCTATTATCTCGGAATGGAATCATGTTTAACTGATAATTTAACTCTATTAAATGGTAATGAGTTTCGTATTTGGGTTGAGAGTGTTGAAATGGTCGGGCTTGCCTAGTATTGTGTTGGGCGCCATCACGACCGGGATTGGGGTCGTGACAAGTTGGTATCAGAGCCTAGGTTACTAGGTCTCGCGAGTCATGAGCCGGTTTAGTAGAGTCTCGCGGATCGGTACGGAGACGTCTGTACTTATCCTCGGGAGGCTGCAGAACCTTTAGGAAAAATTTCCACATTCTTGAAATTCTTGTCGTGCGAACTTGTTGAACCGGATACTAAACTTCTCTTTATTCTATTCTCTCATAGATGGTGAGGACACGAGCTACCGGACGTGCCGGACGACCACCAGTACCACCTACTGAGGCCACTAGAGGCCGTGGACGCGGTCGTGGTCGTGGTCGTGGTAGAGGCAGAGCAGCAGGGGCAGCACATGTGGATCCTTTAGTTGCCCCAGCTGAGGACCAGGCTCCAGCAACACCAGTTCAGGCACCAGCTGTGCCCATTGTGATTCCGGGTCTCCAGGAGACATTGGCCCAGATATTGACAGTTTGCACGGGTCTGGCTCAGGTGGTTTCAGCCACCACAGCAGTAGCAGCTACTTCACAGGTCGGGGGAGGCAATCAGACCCCCGCTGCTCGCACACCGGAGCAGGTAGTGCAGGGATTACAGACTCCAGAGGCACCTCCAGCTCAGCCAGTTGCACCGTTGCAGGAGTTCAGGGTTCCAGCTATGCCTGAGGATGAGCAGCGTCGTCTTGAGAGGTTTAGTGGACTCCACCCTCCACCATTTAGTGGAGCTGAGGGCGAGGATGCCCAGGGTTTTCTCGACAAATGTCAACGGATGCTCCGTATAGTGGGGATTCTTGAGTCCAGTGGTGTGGCTTTTACTACATTTCAGTTTACTGGAGCTGCCTTCACTTGGTGGGAGGCGTATGAGCGGCGTAGGCTGGTTGGTGTAGCACCTTTGACTTGGCAGCATTCTCCACTCTCTTCTTGGAGAAGTATGTACCACAGTCCCGTAGAGAGAAGCTGCGCAGACAGTTTGAGGGACTACGACAGGGAGAGATGTCAGTGACACAGTATGAGATGAGATTTTCTGAGTTGTCTCGGCGTGCAGCTTGGTTGGTCCCGACGGACCATGAGCGTATCCGGAGGTTTGTTGATGGCTCCACTACCCTCTTCGCATTCTTATGACTAGAGAGCGAGTGATGGGTGCTACTTTTGAGGAGGTGGTGGATATAGCTCGAGATATTGAGTCGGTTCGCCGCCAGGATCGAGATGAGAGGGAGGCCAACAGGCCTCGGGGTTCTGGTAGTCACAGTGGCGCTCCTTCGAGGGGCCAGTTTCAGCAGGGTCGGGGACGTTCTTTCAGGCCCGCTCAGTCAGCTTGACCTGAGTATCGAGGTGGGTCTTCTGGTCGTGGTTATCAGGGTTCTCAGCAGAGTCAACCATCTCTCAGCGCTCTTCCAGCACAGAGTTCGTCTCATGCTCCATCTGTTCAGGGTTCTTCCAGGCCGAGTGCATCAGCTAGCCACTCCGGCGCGAGGGGTCCCCTTCAGTCCCAGTTCCCAACGCCCAGGAGTTGCTATGAGTATGGAGAGTTCGGGTATATGCGGACGGGGTGTCCTCGCCGTGCTGCTAGCTCGTCTCAGCAGAGGGGTCAGCCCTCATCTTCTGGCCCAGTTTCTTCAGCACCTGCCTCGCCAGCTAGGGGTGAGGGTCAGGCAGTCAGGGGTCGCTCCAGAGGGGGAGGCCGATCGGGCGGTGGTCAGGCCCGCTTCTATGCTCTTCAGGGCAGGTCAGATGCTATTGCTTCGGATGCTATTATCACATGTATTATTTTAGTCTGCCACAGGGATGCCTCAGTTTTATTTGATCCCGGTTCCACCTATTCCTATGTGTCTTCATATTTTGCTCATCATTTGGGTACGACCCAGGGGTGTCTTGCTTTACCTGTTCATGTATCTAACCCGGTGGGTGATACCATTATTGTAGACCATGTATATCGGTCGTGTTTAGTGACTATTGGGGGTCTGGAGACCCGAGTTGATCTCTTGCTATTGAGCATGGTGGATTTTGATGTTATTCCGGGCATAGACTGGTTATCTCCGTGTCATGCTATCCTGGACTGTCATGTTAAGACAGTCACGTTGGCTATACCGGGTGTTCCGAGGATCGAGTGGCGTGGTATGACTGACTATGTGCCTAGCAGGGTGATTTCTTTCCTGAAGGCCCAGCGTATGGTTGGGAAAGGTTGTCTATCCTATTTGGCTTTTGTGAGGGATGTTGGAGCCGAGGCTCCTAGCATTGATTCAGTCCCAGTTGTGAGGGAGTTTCCCGATGTGTTTCCTGCAGACCTGTCGGGTATGCCACCGGACAGGGACATTGATTTTGGTATTGACCTGGTGCCGGGCACTCAGCCCATTTCCATTCCTCCATATCGCATGGCGCCAGCAGAGTTGAAAGAATTGAAAGATCAGCTTCAGGAACTCCTAGATAAGGGGTTTATTCGGCCTAGTGTGTCACCGTGGGGTGCACCGGTTCTATTTGTGAAAAGAAGGATGGCACAATGAGAGATGTGACGACCCGACCCATCGTCACGTGTGTTACCGCCCCGTTTTACCCATTTTCTATTTCCTTATGTTTCAGTATCAGTATTAGATGTGTTGGAGTTGATTTGGATTGGGTTTGATAAGAAATGAGACACTTAGTCTCTTTTAAGAAGGCTTAAGTTGAAAAAGTCAACCGGATGTTGACTTTTGTGTTAGAGGGCTCGGATATGAATTCCGATGATTTGGTTAGCTTCGGGGGATGATTTGTGACTTAGGAGTGTAATCAAAAGTGATTTTGGAGGTCTGGAGTAGAACTAGGCTTGAATTGGCGAAGTTAGTATTTTGGCGAATTCCGTTTGATAGGTGAGATTTTGATCCGAGGGTCAAAATGGATTTCTGAGAGTTGCAGTAGCTTCGTTAGGTGATTTGGGATGTGTGTGCAAAATTTCAAGTCATTTGGAGGTGATTTGGTTGGGTTTTTGATCGAATGCGTATTTCGGAGGTTTTTGAAAGAACTTAGGCTTGAATTCGATGAGAAACGATGGTTTTAGTGTTGTTTGAGGTGTTTTGATGATTGGAGCAAGTTTGAATAAGGTATTGGATCGTGTTTGTATTTTTGGTTGAGGTCCCGGGGGGCCTCGGGGTGATTTCGGATGGCTAACGGGATGAAATTTGGAGTTTAAGGACTGCTGAGTGGTCTGGTATCTGGTATTTTCGCTTCTGTGGAAATGGACCGCAGAAGCGGTTCCGTAGAAGCGTATGAGGAGGCGCAGAAGCGAGGTTGGGCATTTTGGAGATTTCCGCAGGAGCGGACTATTTCCGCATAAGCGGTTTCGCAGAAGCGGTTAGTGACCGCAAAAGCGGTCCAAGGCAATAAGTGAGATTCCGCAGAAGCGGAGAGTGACCGCAGATGCGGTAGTCGCAGAAGCGAAAAAGGCACCGCAGAAGCGGAAATAACTGATCAGAAGTGGGTTTTTAATCCCTTCGCGAAATTTTACAGAACACATATTTTAACTTCGGACTTGGGGTGTTCTTGAGCGATTTTGAAGAGGAAATTCAAGGAATTCGATCAGGTAAGCATTCTTGGACTTAGAACACAATTTTATTAGGAAAATACATGAAATTACACTGAAAACTCAAGGAATTAAGGTAAAAAATGGTGGTTTAGGGCTTGAAACCTAAGAGAACAAAAATGGGAATTTGAGGGGTCATTTGGACTCCGATTTTGGTGTTCTTTATATGCATGGACTCGTGGCGAGATAAGGAATCCGGTGATGTAAAATTTATAATTTTTTGAGAAGTGGGCCTGGGGCTCGGTTTTTGCCAACTTCGTGATTTTCGATGTTTTTCGAGTCTTTTCGATTGGGTTATATCCCCTTAGCATATTGTGACGTATTCGTTGTGGTTTTGGTCAGATTCGACGCACGAGGAGGAAAATTGAAGGGCAAGAGCATAGCAGGCTAGGACTTTGGCCGGCTTGAGGTTAGTAATAAATTTAAATGCTGTGTTGAGGGATTGAAACCCCGAATTTGCACAACGTAGTGCTATGTGAGGTGACTTGCACGCCGGATAACGGGCATGGGGTAGAGCACCGTCGGGGATTGTGACTTGGTCCGTCCCGTTTAATAAAAATTACTACCTAATTGATTGTAGATTTGTAATATCCTTATAAAAATGGATTAATTGTTATCATTGGGCCTTGTGCCAACTACTTGAATCCTTCGGGGATTGTTTTTAAATGGTTTCTTACCATATTTATAAATATTAAACTCAGTCCGGGCATTTGATACTGTATTTGAAAACTCGGCCATTTCTCTTAAATTTAGAAATTAAGTTAATATTTTTAAATGAAGTTTGGGCTGAATATTTTTATACTATTGTGTGATTTTTGGACTGAGTATGGGGTCGGGCTACACGCCGCAGTGGTATAGTAATGATATTGATATGAGGCCAAGGGCCTGTTTGAAGCCACGAGATGGCTTATTATTGCACTTTGGCCGTAAGGGGCCCCTCCCGGAGTCTGCACACCCCCAGTGAGCGCTGTCGACATTAAATAAATGGAGCGGGCTGCACGCCGCAGCGGGGTACTGGAGGTACCGGTTTATGTGTTGCATTGCATATTTATTTGTCATTTATTCTCCATCTGTGGTGGTGTTTATTATAATTGTATTCGTTGTTTATTGTATTTTAACTTTACTTTGTGTCTATTTAGGATTTCTTATCCTCAGACTTTATTTACGTTTATTACTTTCTGAGTTGGAAGTACTCACAATACTCCCTGTACCTTGTGTGCAGATCCAGGTACACCACAGGGTGAGTGAGGACTTGTTAGCTGAGCAGAAATTATCTGGGAGTGTCGAGGTAGCTGCATGGCATTCGCAGCCTTGATCTCTCCCTTCTATCTTTTATTATTTTATTCGTATTATTTTCTTAGTCGGACTTGTAATAGGTGAATAATCTGTTTCTAGAGGCTCATGTTCGTGACACCAGATTCTGTGGGCTATTTAGTATTTTATTTTGGGGTTTTCAAATGTTAGAGATTATATCAGAATTTCCGCATTTCATTGGTATTATAGTAGTGAACATTTATTTATTTATTTAGATTATTTGGCTAAGGTTGCGTAAATGGTCGGGCTTGCCTAGCAATGTGTTGGGCGCCATCACGACTGGGGTTTGGGTCGCGACAAGGTGGTATCAGAGCCTAGGTTACTTGGTCTAGCGAGTCATGAGCCGGTTTAGTAGAGTCCCGTGGATCGGTACGGAGACGTCTGTACTTATCCTCGAGAGGCTGCAGAACCTTTAGGAAATACTCCTTATTCTTGAAACTCTTGTCGTGCGGTTTTGTTGAACTGTGAACTAAATCCTTATTATTCTATTCTCTCACAGATTTTGAGAACACGAGCTACCGAACGTGACGGACGACCACTAGTGCCACCTACTGAGGCCGCCACAGGCCGTGGACGCGGTCGTGGTCGTGGCAGGGGTAGAGTAGCCGAGGCAGCACCTGTTAATCCGATAATTGCCCCAGCTCAGGATCAGGCTCCAGCGGTGGAGACTCCAGCAGCACCTGCTCAGGCACCAGCTGTGCCTATTGTGATTCCGGGTCTTCAGGAGACTTTGGCACAGATCTTGATGGTCTGTACTGGATTGGCTCATGCAGTTTCAGCTACCACAGCAGCAGCAGCTACTTCACAGACAGGGGGAGGCAATCAGACCCCCGATGCCCGCACACCTGCGCAGGGAGTGCAGGGGCTACAGACACCGGAGGCACCTCCAGCTCAGCAGGTTGCACCAGCTCAGGGTTTTGTGGTTCCAGCTATGCCAGACGATGAGCAGCGTCGTCTCGAGAGGTTTGGTAGACTCCAGCCTCCGACATTCGGTGGTGCTAAGGGCGAGGATGCCCAGAGTTTTCTTGACAGATGCCAGCGTATGCTCCGTACGGCAGGGATCCTTGAGTCGAGTGGTGTGGCATTTACTACTTTTCAGTTCACGGGGTCTGCTCTTACTTGGTGGGAGGACTTTGAGAGGCGTAGGCCTGCCGGTGCAGCACCTCTGACTTGGCAGCAGTTCTCAGCTCTTTTTCTGGAGAAGTATATACCTCAGTCCCGCAGGGAAGAGTTGCGTAGGCAGTTTGAGTGGTTGACACAGGGAGATATGACAGTGACTCAGTACGAGATGAGGTTTTCCCAGCTGGCTCGTTATGCTACTTGGATGGTTCCATCAGATCGTGAGAGGATCAGGAGATTTGTGGATGGTCTTAACTATCATCTCCGTATTCTGATGACTACAGAGAGAGTACTGGGTGATACCTTTGAGGAGGTGGTAGATATTGCTCGTGAGATTGAGTCAGTTCGCCGTAGAGAGCGAGAGGAGAGGGAGGCTAAGAGGCCTCGTGGATCAGGCAGTTACAGTGGTGCTCCGTCGAGAGGTCAGTTTCAGCAGAGTAGAGGTCGCTCTTTCAGGCATGCTCAGTC
>NW_017678648.1:0-3069 GCF_001879085.1 Nicotiana attenuata
ATGGAGATTGCCTACGTATCATGACCCCGCATGAATCAGACCAAGCGTAGTTCTTGCAAATAAATGCAAACCTAGATGCAAGAAATAAAGAAACAATTTGTTTTGGGAATTTTCAAATTTTCATTAATAACAAATGCAATTACAAAGCTACTAGACTATTTGTTTGTCTTTTCTTGGAAATAGAAAGTACAAAAACCAGACGCGAAAACTGCAGACTCGATTTTTAGGAGTACATACAACGCTTACAACTCGTGGGCCCGCGGGGCATCACTCGGCATCGCCGCGGGCCTGCGTGCAAGACCCTGTTGCAACTGATCTAGATCGTTCATAACCTGGCGAACAAATGTCATTACGGAGGCAAAGAATGTGGTACGACCCATCCGTTCGCCGGCCTGACACTTCATGACAATGTAGTTGGCAATGTTTCTGATTCTCTCCCTGATTTGACCTTTCTCTTGGAGTAGCCGGCTTATCTGTTGAGTGCGAGCCTCTAGCACCTGAGAATCCTGGAAGTGAAGATCCTGTAACAATTTTACTTCCTTCTCCATATCGGCGATTAATTCATAGCATTGTTCCCTCTCGGCCTGTAACTCTTTCTCCCGACGGGCTGCCTTTTCTTCAAGAGTGTTCATTTTTCTTTTCATGTTGGCAATGGTTCCGTCATAGTTTTTCTTCATTTGCTGTACAAACTGGGCCCTTTCCTCGGTCTTCTTTGCCCATTGAGCCCGAAGTTTTGCCATGCTTCCCTCGGATTTTTCCAATTCTTCCTGACAGTCCCGGACTTGTTTCTTCAACCCTCTTATCAATCTCTCGTCGGATAGACTTCTTTCTCGATTCCTTGCATCTAATTTCAGTTGTTGAATTTGGGCCTTGAGAGCTTCATTCTCCTGAGCCAATTGCTTTTTATCACCTTCATCAGCTGCGACTTGCAAGCTGTTTTCGAACCGAAGCTCCTGAACCTGTTTTTCCAATGCTCCGATTCGAGCTCTGTACTCCTTTTCTTTAGCCAACCAATCCCACTGCACCTGAGCCTCGCTTGTTAATTGTTGCACGTGTGGCCTTTTGGCGGGTCGCTCGGGGATTTGAAACCTTTTACCGAACCAAACCAAGTATTTGGGATCTATCTCACCTCTGGCCCGGTCCTGTACTATAGTTTTAGGCTCAAGGTACCTGCACTCGTTCCATATCTTTCGGATGCGGCCTTCAGGGAATGCAGCTTTTGGGCCCAACTCAATGACTTGCCCACTCAGGACTTCATCGTTGTGCACCGTCTGGAATCTTCCAAATTGTCGCAAAACGCGGTAAGGAGCATAGGGCTGAATGCTTCGAATACCCATCAAAAGAATATAAGGGACCTCTGCTGACGTATATACGGCTTCAGTAGGAGGAAGCCATCCATAAGCCCATTCCACTTTATCTGCAGTGAGGGATCTTAAACATGACGACCAGGCCTCAGTACCCTCCGGGAACTCAATACCTGTAATCCGGGTCTTGAATTCTGCAATACAACTCAACCCGGTTAAGCCGTAGTTCATATATCCTGTGCGGTGACAGAGATGTTCCTGTATCCATAACTGCAAGAGCAAATTGCAGCCTTGAAAGAATTTCTCCCCTTCTCGACATTTGGTCAGAGCTCGGTATATTTCTGCTACAATCAAGGGAACCACTGTGCTAGTAGGTTTCTTCATGGCAACATCTAGCATTCCTACTAGGCCAAGGTCTATGTGACCATCGTTTCTAGGACAAATTACCACTCCCAAAAAGGCCACCATGAAGGCTAATCCTCGTCGGGCTTCCCACTTGTCCTTATTTCCAGCATGTGTTAATCCTGTATTGGGTTCCTCAAAACCTTTGGGGTTACCATACCGGTGATATAGGAAGTGTAATGTACAACACCCTTCCGCCAGATGCGGGTCCTGAATATCCCGACTGATGTTCAACAAGTCCAAAAACCTATGAAGAGTTATCGGTCGTGGGGCCAACGGGTATCTACCGCGGAAGTTCCCGTTGAGACCAGCATATCCGGCAATTTCTTCCAATGTGGGTGTGAGTTCAAAATCTGAAAACCGGAATACATTACGGGTCGGGTCCCAAAATGGTATCATTGCCTCAATGACATCCGTCCTTGGCCTGATTTTCAATAAATCTACGAGACCGCCCAGGCTTTTGACCACAGTATCTCTGCTTCCTTTTCCCAAGTCATGCCACCACATATGGAGTTTCAAAGGGATCTCGCTCAGGACTGAGAAGGTTTCGATGTTACTTGAATTCATCCTGCACATTTATTTAGGGGACTTTAATGATTTATTTTGAAAAACGGCTATTTGTACAAAAATTCTTTACTTAGAAAATAAGGACTTGGATTTGCAAATACGGCCTTTCAGCACTTCTGGGAGGAAGATTTTAAGGCTGTGCTCGCAAACCATTTAAAAATGACTCAGGGTGGCTATTCTTGCAAAAACGGCCTTCCGGCGTCCTTTTGGGGACATTCGGCTTGTTTTAGACAGGAATGGCATCACCGGACTTATTTATGACACAAAATTAAAATTTAGCATTTTTGGCTATTTTTGAAAAAGGAAGGGTTGGACCCGATGAGGGTTGCCTACGTATCTCACATCCGGTGAGAATCAAACCGGCGTAGTTCGGGCAGATTTGCCAAAATCAAAACTATTTTGAACAACAATTTTTCTTTTCTATGTTTTCAAATATTTTCCTTTTTTTTTTCATTTTTCAAAATCCGGCAGCATTTCGGTACTATTTGGGCATTGTGGTTTTTTCAAAACAAATGGTCACCCTTACTTAGTCCTAACACTGCTTATTTTCATAATTCACTCATTTAGACAAGCCGGTCAACATGCAAAGCCGAGCAAATAAATGCGCAAGTAGCACATAAGATGCATCAGGATGGTCAATTTATTTCAGGTCACCTGTCCTAGACGGACCCAACCCCTGTATTGAGTCCCCTAAGTCAAATGCACATGATGCAAACAAACGTCCTACTAGGGATCCGGCATGAGGTTTTGTTCTTCTAGGTTTAACCCTAGGTTTATTGGTCTAGACCTGGCTTAC
>NW_017678648.1:5246-6119 GCF_001879085.1 Nicotiana attenuata
AAAGCTAACGATTACCATACGAGCAATCCGATTTTATCCCAATTTTATCTGTCCAATCTATGTTATTGACCCTATTAAACTAAATTATATTGAAGCTTTAAGCTTAACTAAATTATTGAGGAACGTTTATCAGGCCTGGACCAAACACGAATAAGAGCCTATATGCTGATGTTTACGACCAGTTTTCAGTTTTAGTAAACAATTATCATAGGAAATCAAACTACACTACACTGAGGGTACTACTCCAGAATGAATAAATTCAAATTCAAAGTTAACCGTCCAATATCGTCCAAAGTCCAGGTTATTACAAATCAAACATGTATTACATCAGACAACATACACACTCACTAGCATATATCTAACTATCAATATACAACAGATATCGTGAAGCAGAGAATATGAACATGCTGATCTCATTTCTGTTTCAACAGCTACATCAAGGTAGTTTTGAGATGTGTACCTGAAGTATGAAATAACAAGAGAGAAGAGAAAGAGGTCAGCAACAGTAAACGTAACAGCAGCGGCAAATTAGACTCAAATCAGCAAGGATCAACTTGTAGGCAACAGGAGGATTTAATATGGAACAAAGTCAATTTCAGACCCAAAATGACACCACAAGCCCAAAAATCAACCCAGCAATTACACTTCCAGCAAGTAACCAATCAACCAACTCGAATCGAACCAAATTCAACTCGAAGGAGCTAAAGAGCTTCTTAACTTTAATCACTGAACAAATAGGAACAAATCTGCTGTTTTGGATTCAAACAAGCTAGAACAAACTTCTTGGAGAACATTTTTTGGGGAAATTTCTGGAGCTCCAATCTTGGAGAATTTTTCAGATTTATCCAAACTTCTTGAAATTTTGGGGATTTT
>NW_017678648.1:6232-12476 GCF_001879085.1 Nicotiana attenuata
AGTTTCCTTTTTGCTAGTTAGTCCTCTATTTTATGCCTTGCTACCCAAGTTAAACCTAAAATTTACTAGCAGACCCCTACTACAAGCTTCTAGGAAGCCTCTTGGGCAGTTACTTGAGAGATTCTCTCAGTACATTACCCAAGTTACCCCTTAAGCACCCTGTTATTACCTCTGAAAAACCAAACCAACAACGGGTTACAATTGACCCAATAACCCAAACCCATTTGGACGAGCTGTTCTTTACCAAACGAATCAGAGACAGCCCAAAGCCCAAACTAACAACTATCTAAATTGACGAGCAAATCCGCAAGACAGAATACCCAACATGATTTCGAGAGCAATCCAAACTAGATTATTAATCAATTAACATAACTAGGTAGGTAATTAACTAGGTTAATAAACCAAAATAACCTAATTAAACTAAGTTAAAGAGACTAACATAAAAATGGGGAAAAATCAGAATTTTAACTTATAACACTGATAAAACTCAACAGGCTAAGAACATCAGCAAACACGTTTTTATGGTTTTGAAAAAATGGAATAGAAAGGGCAAAAGAACAAGAAACACTCACACTCAGAAAATTAATCAAGTCAAATAAGGAAAAAGAGAAGAAAAGAAGAGGAACGACGGGTAAAAATGAGACCAAAACGGACCTCAAAATGAAATGAAACTCACCAGCTAAACTTGAAATGACTCTTGATATCTTGATTCACACGAAATTGATACCACTCGCTTTTCACAGTCAAGAAATTACGAATAGCATCAATTTTGTAGTGAAGCAATCCTCTGAACGTGAGAAGAGCAAGCTTGGGTCGATGCATGCCACAGGAATTGGTTTTGAACTTTTAGGGCTCTTATCCGGATCTAAGATTCGAGGGGTTTTGGGAAGATTCGAAGGAAAATAGTTGTGGATTTGGTACGAGGGGATCATGGGGGTTGCAGGGTGTTAGTTTGGGGTGGTTTAGGACCGGCGCCGCCGTGGGCGGTGGAGGTGGCGGCTAGGGTTTTGGAGATTCGAAGAGTTCCAGTGGGAGTCGGGGGAAAATAATGGTAGATTCATGATGAGGGGGAGACCAGGGTGTTGCGGTGTAAATTTGGTTAAGATTGGACGCCGGCCACCGCCGTAGGCGATTTCCGGCGGTGGCAGACGGCGGCTCAGGGCGGAGGGAGACGGTCTCTAGGGTTTAACGGAGAAGAGAGACGAGGGGGGGGTGTCGTTTGGACATTTAAATATTAAAAGACCCCAGCTTCAGGACCGTCCGATCAAGAAACCTCGACGGTCCTGATCTAACGCCAATGAAACGGCGTCGTTTTATTACAATAAGGCTGGACCGGGTACTGTGCGTGAGTTTGGGCCGGGTAGGCAGGCTGGGGCGGTTTTGGACGGGTTGGGGCCTTTAATTAATTGGGTTGGAATGGATTTGGCCCAATTTTGGGGTCTTTAAAAAGGAAAACCCAATTCTTTTATTTTCTTTTCATTTTCTTCTCTTTTTTCCCTTTGTTTCAGATTTTTGTCAAATACAAAATTAAGCTAAAAGGACCTGATTTAATTCTAAAACTAAACTAATTATTTTTTCCAAAAATTAATTAAGTCCTAATTTAAAGAAAACTATGACAAATTCGGAAATTACAAGGTAAAATGCAAGAAGAGCTATTTTTTGGTATTTTCTTTCCTTAATTAAATATTCATCCTAAAAAGTAGAAAATTAGGTCCTAAATGCAAATGCACTATTTTTGTATGTTTCTATAAATTAACCATGCTTACAAAAATGCAAGCAAACATGAAAATTATGCGATTAATTCCTAAAAAAAAAATCAAATAATAAAAGAAAAATCCTAATTCTAATGAATTTATAGGAGTAATTTAAGCGCGGCAAAAATCACGTGCTCACAGCTGCCCCTCTTTGCTCGAAGACACGAAGGGTTTTCGGGCAAAGATAAATGAGCAACATGAGGGATTTTTGCCAACTCGGCACTCCAGGAGAAGCATTTTGAAAACCGTCTGACCGAACCCTGCTTCAAAGGTTGCCTACATCCTTGGCTATAAAGGAATCAGGTCAGTGTAGTTCTGAAGTGCTTGGTAGCTGGGACTACCAGGAGCTGTGATTTCACTGCTGTTGCTGCTGTTACTGCTGTTACTGCTTGCTGACCTCCTTATTACACCAAAAAGAAAATCAAAGCTAAGCTAGCTATGCCTATCAACTATGAGTTACAAGATTCCTATCTATAATTCTCTTGAAGCTTGATCTTGAGTCTTAGCTGATTTTGCTGTGGACTCCGATTTGAATCTTGATGCTCGCAAGTTGTTGGTGTTGTTTCTTTTGCAGCATTGGGTCAAAGTGGGATCGGCGGAGCTTATGACTTTAATCAAATTTTGAGCAATCCGCACCTTTGTTTGCTTCAACATTTGAATTCATTTCTTTTTGTTCTTTTCTTCTATTCTTTATTCTTGATTGAGACTCATTTCATCGGTCGTCTCGCACCTTGTGTCCTGAGGTTGACCTGCTTAGGACACCAAAACAAACAAACAAACGAAATTTTCTGCCCCAGTTTTCACTAGGAAAATTTCGTGAGTTTAGTTGTAACACATATCTAATCAATCAAATTGGAAATGTGTAAAGGGATCCTCGATTTTTATTCCGGGATTTGGAAAGAAAAAAGCTCCACGGTTTTTGTGCCGGGAGATCCTCGGTTTTTGTTTCGGGATTTTGGAAAGAAAAAGCTCCACGGTTTTTGTGTCGGGAGATCCTCGGTTTTTGTTCCGGGATTTGGAAAGAAAAAGCTCCACGGTTTTTGTGCCGGGAGATCCTCGGTTTTTGTTTCGGGATTTTGGAAAGAAAAAGCTCCACGGTTTTTGTGCCGGGAGATCCTCGGTTTTTGTTCCGGGATTTTGGAAAGAAAAAGCTCCACGGTTTTTGTGCCGGGAGATCCTCGGTTTTTGTTCCGGGATTTTGAAAGAAAAAGCTCCACGGTTTTTGTGCCGGGAGATCCTCGGTTTTTGTTCCGGGATTTTGGAAAGAAAAAGCTCCACGGTTTTTGTGCCGGGAGATCCTCGGTTTTTGTTCCGGGATTTGGGAAAGAAAAAGCTCCACGGTTTTTGTTCCGGGATTTTTGGAAAGAAAAAGCTCCACGGTTTTTGTGCCGGGAGATCCTCGGTTTTTGTTCCGGGATTTCGAAAGAAAAAGCTCCACGGTTTTTGTGCCGGGAGATCCTCGGTTTTTGTTCCGGGATTTTGGAAAGAAAAAGCTCCACGGTTTTTGTGCCGGGATATTTAAGGAATGGGATCCTATGCTATCATGATTCGTTTTTCTTTTTTGGGATTTTTATTTTAACTTCTTTTCTTCTTTCTTCTATCTTTTGCTTTTCCTTTTTCATGTTTCTCCTTTTATTTAGCAAAATACATGAAAGAACTTGGGGAGGGTGAAACTTCCTTTTTGGTCATTTTCCTGTTGCAGAGTTGTTTCAGCGCTTGCGCATTTCATTTCTTTTTGGACTGCACCTGCTTCTTGCAAGGTTGCTTTGAATTAAACCTGTTTTCATCAAAGAACAATTGGTTAGTTTGAAACGGTGGTTGGTTTTGTGGCCTTGATCCTATTGATTGCTTGGTCCCGGCCCCATTTCCGTTGAGAACTTTGCTGCTTATCGCCTTTGAGAGTGAATCTCTGTTCAAACCGACTGGGTTCAGCCTCCGGGATTTCATTATGAATCGCCCGTGTGGGCTCTGACCTTGTCACTTTATTCTGCCCTTGGGACCTTTGCCTTTGACTTCCTTTCTTTTCCAATGTTTTTTGCTTCAAAAGCATCAATCACTATGGTCAGTCGAGATTGGCCTGACGCACTCACTGAGGCTGGGTATTTCTTCGACTCTGACCAGGTGAAGCCCTGTGAAACCGGTCCTGCCACCTTTCTTTGTACTAGTTACGGAATCAGAGATAAACCGAAAGGGATTCAAAGAAAAAGTATGCAGAAGGCAAGCATGTGATTTTAAAGAGAAGCATCCCTTTCGGGAAAAAAGGAGGACTTATCTGGGGTGTGCATGCTGGCTTCAAATGAACATGACATGCTTCTTGGACTGGATGCCCGACCCACACAAACTTTCCGGCTTCTCGTGAACCCATTAATCAGTATTTCAAAACCAGGAAACCTTGCCAAGACTCCTTTAGTGGCGAGATGTCTTCTTTTCGGCCGACAGCGCCCTTTGCGGGTTTTCGCCAATCGACCTCTCTCATTTCTATTCTCACCATCGCCCGATAGTGCTCTTTGCGAGTTTTCACTAAGCGGACTCTCTCATTTTCAGTTTCTCTACTCACCGTCGCCTTATGGTGCCCGAAGGTTTTCACCGATAAGACTCTCTCATTTTATTTCTCTCAACTTGCATTGTGTCAGATTCCAACAATAACGTTTGCCACTTCCCTGCCTTTGCCAATTGATCGGAAGGACTTGGACAAGGTTTTGGGGTAAAAAGGATTTTGTGCGGAACTACAACTTTGGAACCATTTCGACGGATTCATGGCCGAACCATTATATCATCTGCCCCAGTTTCATTTTTGGGGAAATTGGGACTTTTGTTTTGGTGTGACTGAACCTCAGGGAGAGGCTACCTACGTACCTTTTCAGGATCAAGTCAAACGTAGTTCAGGAAAAACACTTATTTTTTTTTTTGGTTGTTTTCTATTTTTTGTTTTCTTTTTCTTTTTCTTTTCATCATATTTTCTTTTTCTTTTTTTTTTCCTATATTTTTTCGTTTTTTTTTCTTCTTTTTCTTTTCTTTTCGTACTTCCGGGTTCCAAAGAGGGTAGCCAAAGAAGGGTAACCGGCTCAAAAGGGGTTTACAAAGGATTGACAGTGTTTGGATAGTGAGAAAGAAAGCCTTCGTCATCTCAATTGCACAAAAGCCATCGCCGAATGAGGATTAGACGTAGTACCTTTTTACTGCATCTGCGTTGACTGCTGTCTCAGGATCATTCCCTTCGATGTCTCCCAGATACAGTGCTCCTCTTGGCAATATATTCCGGATGATGTATGGACCTTTCCAATTTGGGGCAAACTTCCCTTTTGCTTCCTGATGATGAGGGAGAATGCGTCTGAGTACCAGCTGTCCCACTTCAAAATTCCTGGGACGCACTTTCTTATTATAGGCACGGGCCATTCTTTGTTGGTACAGCTGTCCGTGACAAACCGCGGTCATCCGTTTTTCATCAATTAATGACAATTGCTCTAGTCGGGTTTTAACCCATTCACTGTCCTCAATCTCCGCCTCAACGATTATCCGGAGTGAAGGAATTTCCACTTCTGCAGGTATGACTGCTTCAGTACCGTAAACTAATAAGTATGGTGTTGCTCCAATTGATGTACGTACTGTGGTGCGATATCCAAGTAATGCGAAGGGTAACTTTTCATGCCATTGCCGGGAGCTTTGAATCATCTTTCTCAAAATCTTCTTGATGTTCTTATTTGCTGCCTCGACAGCACCATTGGCTTTTGGCCGATAGGGAGTTGAGTTTCTATGCGTTATCTTGAATTGTTCACATACCTCCTCCATCAGGCGACTGTTCAAGTTAACGGCATTGTCGGTAATAATAATTGCAGGAATGCCAAAGCGGCAAATGAGATTGGAGTGCACAAAGTCGACCACAGCTTTCTTGGTGACTGACTTGAGGGTGATGGCTTCAACCCATTTTGTGAAATAGTCGATTGCTACCAGTATGAACCTATGCCCATTCGAAGCTTTCGGCTCGATTGGCCCAATGACATCCATGCCCCAAGAAACAAACGGCCAAGGTGCTGACATCGGATGAAGTTCTGTCGGAGGTGCATGAATCAAGTCGCCGTGCACCTGGCATTGATGACATTTCCGAACAAAACTGAAACAGTCCTTCTCCATGGTTATCCAGTAATACCCGGCTCGCAAAATTTTCTTTGCCAACACATAACCATTCATATGAGGTCCACATACTCCTGCGTGCACTTCATGCATAATTCTTCCAGCTTCCTCAGCGTCAACACATCTTAGCAAGTTGAGGTCCGGGGTTCTTTTATACAAAACATCACCACTTAAAAAGAAACCACTCGCATGTCGTCTAATGGTTCTTTTCTGATCTCCGGTGGCCTGCTCAGGGTATTCCTGTGCTTTCAGAAATCTCTTGATATCATGATACCAGGGCTGACCACTAGGTTCCACCTCAACCGCATTACAATACCCGTGCTTTTCTTTGATTTGAATCTCTAAAGGGTCAATATGGG
>NW_017678648.1:13808-14472 GCF_001879085.1 Nicotiana attenuata
ACCAAGCAAACACATCGTTTAAATTCGAACAGGAGCTGGATTATTGCATCTCGAGTGTGCTGATCTGTGTGTAATGCTTATTTGGTTTCCCTTATTCTTCGGCCGTTCCCAATTAACCGGTTCAGTGTCATTCAGGTTTGGCTTAGGTTTGTTCTCAAACTGTTCCAATTCTCGGTTTATCTTTCTAAAAGCCTCTTCCTCATCATATCCCGGTTCTTGATTCATTATTTCCCAATTAAACAGCGTGTTTGAGTCCGGGCATGGAGTCCGCAAGCATGTCATGTTATTTAAAGCTGCATTATTATAACTGAAAAGAAAAGATGAAAAAAGGAAAAACAATCCAAAATTAGAAAGAAAAAAAAGATGGACAATGAAATATTGATTTCATTTCTTGGAATTGGAAAGATAACAGGGTTTACATTCAGGAATTTAAAAGACATGAAACTAAAAGACACCCGAGCTACACCCTGAAATAACCCGAGATGTAGAAAAGGTGGCAGGGCTAGTCTACCGGGACTCCCGCCTAATCGGGAATGGCGTAGCCTTCCAGTTTTGGAGTTTAGCATCTGGTCCCATATAGAGCATTTCAGCGGTGCTAGTCCCTTCTCCTAACTGAACCATGTTGGTTTCATAAAGCATTTCTCTCATAGCTGCACATATGTCT
>NW_017678648.1:16613-20684 GCF_001879085.1 Nicotiana attenuata
TTCCATTCTTTAGGAGAGTCCATTTCTACTTTTGTCCTTCAGGTTTCTTTTCAGGTTCAGTTTTTGACAGTTTTATTCCTCTTCTCCCCTTTTCCTTGTTTCGGGAGTAACTTGGGTTTCTTTTCTGCATCAACAATAGCAACTATGGCTTTCAAAGCCGGATCAAACTCCCTGTCTTCACAAATCATACCGATTACCGGCCCATTGTTGTGAGCGGGCAACGGGTTATTAGTCACATTCGGGGCTTCTTCATCCCTCAACACTATTTTCCCTTGTTCAATCAAATCTTCCACAGCCTTCTTCAATGTCCAGCAGTTATCAGTACTATGCCCTTCGGCTCCTGAATGGTAAGCACAATGGACCCCTCGTTGATAAGCTGAAGATTCTGGGTTCTGCCTGTTTTGGGGAATAGGCTGCAGCAAATTCATCTGGACGAGTTTCGGGAACAAACTGGAATAAGGTTCACCGATTGGCGTAAAATTTGGTCTCCTGGGAGGTTCTCGAGGACGAAAGTTATTCTGCGGTGGTCGGGGATTATATTGGTTCTGGTAAGGAGGTTGATTTCTTTGGAATGGAGGTGGATTTCGGTTAGCTTGTGGTTGCGGTCGACCGAAGGGTTGTGCATTCATGACCGCATAAGGTGCAGGAGCATAGGCCATACCAGTATGAGGGTAATAGTGTTGAGGGGTTCTTTCAGAGAACACCGGTCTAGGAGCCCGATACCTTCTTCCCCCCGATGCCGCCATCACTGTTTCTTCTTTCTTTCTGCCTTTGGCCATTCCTCCAGACCCGCCTTGGATGGCTTGGGAGGTGGCCCTTATGGCTGACTGGCTCAAGATTCTACCCGTTTTTAACCCATTCTCTACCATCTCTCCGATTTTTATTGCCTCGGCGAAAGGTTTACCCATGGCGGACATCATATTCTGAAAATAGTCTGCTTCCTGGGCTTGGAGGAAAACAGTGACCATCTCTACCTCATCCATTGGAGGTTTCACTCTCGACGCCTGTTCGCGCCACTTAATTGCATATTCACGGAAGCTTTCTGAAGGCTTCTTCTTAAGATTTGCCAAAGAGTTCCTGTCCGGCGCGATGTCTATGTTGTACTGAAATTGTCGAACAAAGTCTCGGGCCAGATCATCCCAAATATGCCAACGCGAGGCATCTTGATCCATGTACCATTCTGAAGCGATACCAACCAAGCTTTCTCCAAAATATGCCATCAACAGCTCTTCTTTGCCACCGGCCCCCCGTAACTGATTGCAATACTTCTTTAGGTGAGCAATGGGGTCACCGTGTCCGTCATACTTCTCAAATTTTGGTATTTTGAACCCTGACGGCAAGTGTACATGAGGGAACATACATAGATCAGTGTATGAGACACTCTTTTGCCCGCTCAATCCTTGCATGTTTTTCAAGCTCTGCTCGAGGCTTCTCATTCTCTTTGCCATTTCATCCTGCTCTGGGTCTTTGGGGGTTTCGTCCTGCCCTGGTGTAAGCTCGTATGGGGGTGGCTGAGAGTAATTATATGTGGGATATTGAGGAGGATCTGACGGAAATACAGGGTTTTGGAATGTGAATGCTGAGGGATCAAAGGCAGGCCTTGGCAGCGAAGGTTGTGTTGTAGCAGGACATGGTGGAGCAGTGAAGATGTTAGGAGCTGCTCCCGCTGGGAACACCTGGGGGTGAACCTCAGAAGGCATTCCAACGAAATGAGCGGTCATGGTAGGTTGCCCAAAAGGGGTAGGAGGGTGACTGATAGGGACCGTAGTAGCACCTCCAGCTCTAGGGAATAACTCTGGGAATCCGAGAATATTGCTTGGGGGTTCCTTTCCATTGTTCCAAGCATCCCACATTTCCATCAGTCGCAGGCGCAAGATCCGATTTTCTTCAGCTGTAAAAGATTCAGAGGCCGGGACCCCCAAGATGGGGCTATCTTCAGAGATGGGGACTGCGGGCAAAGTCATTTCTATAGACATTTTCACACTTCCTTTCGATCTGGTAAAGTATTGATGCGATGCCAGCTTACCACAACCAACCACCGTTTCTAAAAGCTAGGCTGGAATCAGCAACACACGGTTAGTTTGAGACAAGTAACGGATAGGTAACCGCACATTGGGGTGTGATGCACCTATACAGTTAAACGGTTGTCTACATGTTTGCACTGGTTGCATGCGTCATCCCGGCTTTTCTTTTCTATTTTCCCTTCTTTTGACTTCCACTCTTTGTTTTTCTTGCTTTTCTTTTTCTTTCTATTTTTTCTCTCATTTTCCCTTTTTTTTTCATTTTTTTTTCCTTTTCCCTGTTCTTCTGCCATGGTTTTTCTCTCGATTCCTTATTTTCTCTTTTGTGTTTCTTTTCCTCTCTTGTTTTTCTTTTATTTCCTTCCCTCGTATTTTATTTTTAGGGGATACGGTCGAATCCTATGGAGATTGCCTACGTATCATGACCCCGCATGAATCAGACCAAGCGTAGTTCTTGCAAATAAATGCAAACCTAGATGCAAGAAATAAAGAAACAATTTGTTTTGGGAATTTTCAAATTTTCATTAATAACAAATGCAATTACAAAGCTACTAGACTATTTGTTTTTCTTTTCTTGGAAATAGAAAGTACAAAAAACCAGACGCGAAAACTGCAAACTCGATTTTTAGGAGTACATCAAAGCTTCAAATCCTGGGGCCCGCGGGGCATCACTCGGCATCGCCGCGGGCCTGCGTGCAAGACCCTTTTGCAACTGATCTAGATCGTTCATAACCTGGCGAACAAATATCATCACGGAGGCAAAGAATGTGGTATGACCCATCCGTTCACCGGCCTGACACTTCATGACAATGTAGTTGGCAATGTTTCTGATTCTCTCCCGGATTTGACCTTTCTCTTGGAGTAGCCTGCTTATCTGTTGAGTGCGAGCCTCTAGTACCTGAGAATCCTGGAAGTGAAGATCCTGTAACAATTTTAGTTCCTTCTCCATATCAGCGATTAATTCATAGCATTGTTCCCTCTCGGCCTGTAGCTCTTTCTCCCGACGGGCTGCCTTTTCTTCAAGAGTGTTTATTTTTCTTTTCATGTTGGCGATGGTTCCCTCATAGTTTTTCTTCATTTGCTGTACAAACTGGGCCCTTTCCTCGGTCTTCTTGGCCCATTGAGCCCGAAGTTTTGCCATGCTTCCCTCGGATTTTTCCAATTCTTCCTGACAGTCCCGGACTTGTTTCTTCAACCCTCTTATCAATCTCTCGTCGGATAGACTTCTTTCTCGATTCCTTGCATCTAATTTCAGTTGTTGAATTTGGGCCTAGAGAGCTTCATTCTCCTGGGCCAATTGCTTTTTATCACCTTCGTCAGCTGCGGCTTGCAAGCTGTTTTCGAACCGAAGCTCCTGAACCTGTTTTTCCAATGCTCCAATTCGGGCTCTGTACTCCTTTTCTTTAGCCAACCAATCCCACTGCACCTGAGCTTCGCTTGTTAATTGTTGCACATGTGGCCTTTTGGTGGGTCTCTCGGGGATTTGAAACCTTTTACCGAACCAAACCGAGTATTTGGGATCTACCTCACCTCTGGCCCGGTCCTGTACTATAGTTTTGGGCTCAAGGTACCTGCACTCATTCCATATCTTTCGGATTCGGCCTTCAGGGAATGCAGCCTTTGGGCCCAACTCAATGACTTGCCCACTCAGGTCTTCATCACTGTGCACCGTCTGGAATCTTCCAAATTGTCGCAAAACGCGGTAAGGAGCATAGGGCTGAATGCTTCGAATACCCATCAAAAGAATATAAGGGACTTCTGCCGATGTGTACACAGCTTCAGTAGGAGGAAGCCATCCATAAGCCCATTCTACTTTATCTGCAGTGAGGGATCTTAAACACGACGACCAGGCCTCAGTACCCTCCGGGAACTCAATACCTGTAACTCGGGTCTCGAACTCTACAATACAACTCAACCCGGTTAAGCCGTAGTTCATATATCCTGTGCGGTGACAAAGATGTTCCTGTATCCATAACTGCAAAAGCAAATTGCAACCTTGAAAGAATTTCTCCCCTTTTCGACATTTGGTCAGAGCTCGGTATAATTCTGC
>NW_017678649.1:0-3416 GCF_001879085.1 Nicotiana attenuata
CCGTCGCTGGTGCTGCTGCTCCGGGCTGAGCTCTGTCCCTACCTCGGCCTCTAGCACGGCCTCGGCCTCGCCCTCTGCCCCTTGTGGGAGCTGCTGCTGGGGGCTCGGGCTGTTAATCAACAGATGAGGAAACGCGTGTTCTCGGCATCTGCGAAAGAACAGAGTAGAAATTCAATTAGCAATGAGAAACCAAACCGCACGACAGGAAAGAATAAATGTGAAATTTTTCCTAACTCTGTAGCCTCTCGGGAATAAATGCAGACGTCTCCATACCGATCCCTCAGACTCTACTAAGCTTGTCCATGAATTTTGAGACCTATGTAACCTAGAGCTCTGATACCAACTTGCCACGACCCGGATTTCCCACCCTCGGGAGTCGTGATGGCGCCTACTCGTAGAAGCTAGGCAAGCCACGAAATAAAGAATCACAAACTATCTCATTTAAGCCCCTTTTAACAATTTGGGTTAACAGATAATCAGCATTGAAATATTAACGATAATGAAAATCAACGGAAGACTTAAACTGATAAAATAACTAAAGCCAGTACGACAATGTCGACATCCGTCTCTACCCGAAACCCGGTGTCACAATATCACGGACTATCTATGAATGCTACAAGCAAGTGTCTGAAAAGAGAGTACAATCTGTCTCGGAACAACTAAAAATAGAATACATAATAAGATAGAAGAGAACGCCAGGCCTGCGGACGCCTGTAGGACTACCTCAGGATCTCTAGCTGGACCAAAGGCTGCCACCCAAAGCTATGGTCCAAAAGCTGTCGCTCCGGGATCTGCACATAGTGCAGGGTGTAGTATCAGCACAACCGACCCCATGTGCTAGTAAGTGCCTAGCCTAACCTCGGCGAAGTAGTGACGAGGCTAGGACCAAACCACCAATTAAACCTGTACAGTTATTTAATATGCAACGGAAAATAAACAGGAACAACAAGTGAAGATGGGAGGGTGGTGCATGCTGCGGGGGATATATCAACATCAATAGTAAATCAAGAAAAAAAATTGCATAAGGACAACTTAGAATTTACAACAAAACAATAAGGAACTGGTAACCAATCTATAAACACGTTATATCACCAATTGTTGCGGCGCACAACCCGATCCCAACACTGTTGCGGCGTGCAACCCGATCCATATCATTTATCACTGTTGCGGCGTGCAACCCGATCCATTTATATCATTGTTGTGGCATGCAACCCGATCCACATATAATATTGTTGCGGCGTGCAACCCGATCCATTTATATCATTGTTGCGGCGCGCAACCCGATCCACATATACAATCAACAATCATAACAAGAGTCCCGGCAAGGGATCAATAAAGAACTATACTATTCTGGTAAGGGAATCGAGAGTATAAGTAAATACGTCCCGGCAAGGAAGAAACAGCTATAACCAATCTTGTTCCAACATCTAGCTACCTCAGCTAACACCAATACTCAACCATAAGTAATTTACACGACAACAATCTTAATCCTTGCTCAATACCAAAAATCATCAATTTAAGCATCCGTAGTATTATTTAAGAACACAATAAAGTACAATTTAAGGCTCACGGTCATGCTCGACACCAACGTATGGATACTCGTCACCATGCTTATACGTCGTACTCAACAAGAAGCAAGTAGCAAATAGGACACAACTCCTAATCCCTCAAGCTAAGGTTACACCAAACACTTACCTCAAACTTCCACGGCTAACTCAAGCCTCAAACACAGCTTTTCCTTTAGAATTCGCCTCCGAATTACTTGTATCTAATTCAAATTGATATAACAACATCAATAAATGCTAAATAAATCAACTCCAATGCATGAAAATAAGTTTTCCAAAGTTTTACCCAAAAAGTCAAAAATCGCCCCCGGGCCCACATGGTCAAAACCCGAGGTTCGAACCAAAACCCGATTACCCATTCACACACGAGCCCGGATATATAATTGGTTTTGGAATCCGACCTCAATTTGTGGTCCAACTCCCCAAATTTCAATATTCTTAGGTTTTTCCAAAAGTTCCCAATTCCACCATGAAAATCCTAGATTGTAGGATGAAATCTTGTAAAAAGAAGTTAAGGAGTAAAGAAAATGAGATAGAAATCACTTACCAATATTTTGGAGAACAAAGGTTGTTTGAAACATCGCCTCTTATGTTTTTGGGGTTTAGAAAATTGAAAGATAACTGAAAATCCCTTCTAAATATACCCCTCTCCGACCCCCTGTGCGGACCGCACAAAATCGAGTGCGGCCGCACAGCTCTCCATGTGGACTGCAGTGACATGCTTTAGTATTTTGGCCATAACGTTCTCTACAGATGTCCAAATTGTGATTTCTATACCTTTCTGGAAACTAGACACGAAGGGCTACAACTTTCGTTTTTGAATCATCTCAAAATTTCTTGTTTAAGGTCAAATTGGTCCCTAATTTATGTCCCTAAATGTTTACCCAATTTATTAAACTAACAAGGTATATAAGAATCAAACAGGTAACTAACCTAACCTAACAATTTAAGAAAATACAGGAGGAAGAGAAGCTAAAAGCTAAGAAGAACGAAAATTAAAGGAAGTTTCCAAAATTAAATAAGTAAAAAAAAGATTAATGTACCAGATTATGAGATGTACTGAAGTAACTAAGTTCCAGCAGTTAATTTACGAGCAAATGAGGGAAGTGAACAGTGATTATAACTCTGAGACTCAAATTCGCGAAAAGGGTAAAAGGAGGCACTCAGGGTCTATTTATAGAAAAGCCCCTGGGGCCCAGCCTCACCAACCAGTGCGGACCGCACAAAATGGACTGCGGTCCGCACTGCGCTGTTATGTACAAGTTTGAGAAGGCAGCCCTCTGCGGTCCGCACAAAATAGATTGCGGCCGTAGAGGCCCACCACGGGCCGCACAAAATGGACCGCGGCCACGGTGGCAAACTTCAGAGAGCATTTTTAACACCCTTGACCAGTGTGGACCGCACAAAATGGTAGTGCGGCCGCACTGGAAACTTCAGAGACCTGTCCATTTTTTCAATTATGTCCTGCACTGCATCAACTCAACCCTGTAACATCTCACAACCAGTTAGCCCAAAATTATTCCTATACTACAAAGAAAATCAAAGAAAACAAGAAAAACACATGGGTTGCTTCCCAAGAAGCGCCTAATTTAACGTCGCGGCACGACACATATTACTATCCAATCATTTGAAATGAACAACAGCCACCACGTGGCTATCATCAAACTTCCCAAGATAATGCTTGACACGGTTCCCATTCACTCTAAAGACTTCACCATTTTTGTTTTTCAAATCAAGAGCACCAAAGGGGGTCACCAACACAACTTCAAACGGTCCACTCCATTTTGATTTAAGCTTTCCCGGAAACAGACGTAACCGGGAATTGAACAAGAGAACCAAATCACCAACTTT
>NW_017678649.1:7199-8164 GCF_001879085.1 Nicotiana attenuata
CCACCCTTTGGGTTCACTACCGTATCACTTGGTAGAGCACCCTTCGGGCGAGTATTCAATGATTGAGAGATTTGGCCTATTTGCACCTCCAAATTCAGAATTGAAGTACTATGAGAAGCTAATTGCGCATCCGAATCCGCATTCTTTTTCATCATTTGTTCGAACATTATTTCAATTCTACCCATTTCATTGTTAGATGAACTAGGGCCCTGGGATGGAAAAGGAGGTGGATTGTTCAGTTGTTGGTACATTGGGGGCCTTTGAAAGCCTTGCCCCCGGTTTCCTTGGTTCCCATTGTTCCATCCGCCTTGATTGTTATTGTTGCCTTCGTTGCCTTCTCTTGTTAACAAGCATATTCACACCCTCCATGGCATTCACTTGGCGAGGATTTTGGACTTGTTGCAACTGTGCCTTAGCCAATTGGTTCATAGTAGTTGTCAACTCCACTATAGCCTGTCCATGGTCATGTAGTTCCTTATGCAAATGAATAACCGTAGGGTCACCTTGGGGAACATTGGCCCTACATTGCCATGCGGAAGACGTGTCCGCCATCTCATCAAGAACGGCACAAGCTTCATCATACGTCAATTTCATAAAATTACCCCCAGCAAGTTGATTCACTATGCATTGATTTGTAGTGTTGATGCCCCGGTAGAAAGTTTGTTGCAACATATTCTCCGTCATGTCATTATTGGGGCATTCCTTCACCATCGTTCTATACCGCTCCCAAATCTCATGCAAAGGTTCTGTAGGCTCTTGCTTGAAGGCCAATATCTCATCTCGAATTGCTGCCATGTGCCCGGGTGAGAAAAATTTAGCAATAAACTTATCCGCCAACTCATCCCAAGTAGTGATGTAAATGGGTTAGGGTAGGTCTCTCGAGCCAATCCAAATGCTTTCCCCCGAACGCCGAAAAAGGGAAAAAAGCCCGTACAACCCGTAAGAAGCATCCTCGGACACATCGT
>NW_017678649.1:9188-20682 GCF_001879085.1 Nicotiana attenuata
TAGCTACTATTTCTGCTATGTCCGGGTAGTTTTAGGATTACACCATGCTTTGTGGACACTGTTATTTGATTATATGTGCTAATTTTTATGAAAGGAATTAAGTTGAGGAAATTTTAAGGATTTAAACGCTTCAAGTTGAATTGTCTTCATTTTTGTAAAAGAATCAAGGAAGGGTTATGATTTAATGATTAAATTATGTTTGAACGCGTCGCACGTATGATTTGCAAGCGGGATTATGTTTTTAGCGTGTTGCATGTATGATTCGCGAACGAGGTGAATATATGCATCTACGGTTTGCGCCGTTTGACCCTCGACAGTGCATATTTTACTTTTATGTTGGATCGGGCCGAACGGCCTCGGTGGTATTTATGTGTGATAATAGAATTGGAACTCTTTGTAGTTGTATGCTTTGTTGCTTGAAAGGCCACTTGTTTTAAATGAAGAAAGTGCCTTGACTTCTTAAATATGATGGAAGGGTTTCTCAATTATTATTCTTGTTTGAGCTTGATTGTTATCTACCTACATTATGCTCTAAGAATTGGAACTTCATATTATTATATTGTTGGCCCTAGTAATGTCGGAGTCGACCCCTCGTCGCTATTTCTTTGAGGTTCGACGAGATACTTACTGGGTACATATTTTTTATGTACTCACGCTACACTTCTATACTTGATTGTACAGGCTTTGAGGCAGGTGCATCTGGCAATCAATCCGGCGCGTAGATTTGACTCCCCGGGTTGAGACTTTTCGGTGAGCTGCCCTTTTGAGCCGTTCTACAGCAGCTGGAGTCTCTTTTGTCTTCATTTTCCTATCTATTTGATTTCCAGACAGTAGGATAGTATGGTTTTATATATTCTACTAGATATCCCACATACTTGTGAAACCGGGTCTTGCCACACACGTTAGTAGACTTATGATTTTTTGTTTACTTTCATGATTTAAATTCATAATTTTTGCTTCCATTTATTTGTGCTTAAATCTTAAACTCCTAAAAGAATTTTTATAAATAAGGAGAAGTTATCACGTACTAAACATTTAACGAGAATTCACTAGTTAATTAGTGTTGGCTTACCTAACAACGGTGTTGGGCGCCATTACGGCTTAATATGGAATTTGGGTCGTGATAACATGGTATCAGAGACTAGGTTCACGTAGGTCTCACAAGTTATGGGCAAACCTTGTAGAGTCTTGCGGATCGGTTCGGAGATGTCTATACTTATCTTCAAGAGGCTACAGGGTGTTAGAAAACTACTCTTTGTTCATCTTATATCATGCAGTTGATGGTATACTAAATTTCCTTCTTCTATTCTCTCACAGATGGTAAGTACACGTACGACGCACGTTCCAGACCTGGGAGGAGCCGTTCCCCTTGTTGCTAGAGGCCGAGACAGAGGTCGGGGGAGGGCACCGGCCCGAGGTAGGGGACGAAGGCGTCCCAGAGCTGCCCTAGTAGCACCACCAGCAGATCCAGTGGAGGATCCCATCATCGAGGAGCAGGGCAAGGTGCATGTTCCATAGCCAGACCCGGTAGACATCATGACAGGACCGGGCTTTCAGGAGGTCATGGGCCGCGTTGCAGTTCATGGACACTATGACTTAGACTAGTTTATTTCCAGCACACCCAGCCATATCTCAGGCAGGAGGGGGAGCACAGATCCCTACTGCTTAGGCTCCTAGGCACGCAGCTGCCGTATATCAGAATCCGGGTACACTAGCCAGCAAGTTGCCGCAGTAATACCTGAGCCTAGACTAGCTGCGGACTGCGATCCGCAGAAGCTACTGGATAGATGGACTATGCTACACCCTCCCATCTTCGGGGGTGAGCGGCATGAGGACCCCCAGGACTTTATTGATCGATGCAGGGACAAACTGCACAACATGAGGATATTGGAGTCCCATGGAGTAGATTTCACCGCCTTCCAGTTAGAGGGCAGGATCCGTAGATGGTGGCAGTCTTACCTTCTTGGCAGACCAGCAGGTTCTCCTCCCATGACTTGGGATCCATTTGCACGGCTTCTATTGGATAGGTATATTCCCCCCTCTTAGAGGGAAGAGTTGCGGTGTCAGTTTGAGCAGCTCAAGCAGGGTCAGTTGATCGTGAACGATTAAGAGGCGGGATTTTCTAAGTTGTCTCACCATGCACTTATGATACTTCCTACGAACGCAGAGAGAGTCCGGAGATTTGTTGCAGGGTTGCACCCCAGTATTCGGGCTAGCATGGCCCGAGAGGTTGAGATGGGGACTGATTATCAACTAGTAGTGGAGATTTCTCAGAGGATTGAGGGCTATCGCTAGAGGGGTAGAGAGCAGATGCAGCAAGACAAGAGGACCCAATTCTCTGGAGAGTTTAGAAGTGCCCTAGCTAGGGGCAGAGGTCATTTTGGGAGGGGTCAGCCCAACAGGCCCACATATCCAGCACCACCACTACCTCCTCGGGGTGCACCAGCGCGACCATATTTCAGCGCTATGCCAGAGAGTTCTTACCGCCCACCAGTTCATCACAGTTCTTCCAAAGCCTATTTCAGTGCCATGCCAAAGAGTTCATACCGCCCACCAGCCATTTAAGGTTCTTCTAGTGGGCACTCAGGCCATCAAGGTCAGGCATCGGGTCAGAAGTCTATGGTACCGAGAGGTTGTTACGAGTGTGGAGATTCGGGTCACATCAAGAGGACATGTCCCAGACTTCGGGGCAAGGCAGTAAAGCAGGGTCATCAGCCCATGATTGTAGCACTAGTCGCCTGACCGCCTAGAGGTGGGGGACAGGCTGGTAAGGGTCGTCCTAGAGGTGGAGGCTAGGCAAGGGGAGGTCAGCCAGCTATTGTTCAGCTAGGCGGAGGCCAGCCAGCTGGCGCTCCAGCTAGATTCTATGCTTTTTCGGCCAGACCAGATGCAGTGGCCTCAGAAGCCGTGATCACAGGTATTATTTCTATCTGCAGTAGGGATGCTTCGGTATTATTTGATCCAGGGTCTACCTATTCATATGTGTCATCTCTATTTGCTCATTTCCTGGATATAGGGGTGGGCATCGGTCGGTTCGGTTCGGTTATGAATATTATCGATTTTGCCTATTGGTTATCGGTTTATAAATATCATAACCCGATAACCAAACCGATAAGATATTAGTTTTTGATTAGCGGTTAATCGGTTATCGATCATTATCGTTTCGGTTATCGGTTTACCCGATAAGATAAAAGAACTAAAACAGTTTCGCAATGTATAAAGCTGTTTTGCTAAAATAGTTTTATACGATTTTAAGAACTGTTTTACTAAAACTCATTTCAGAACTGTTGTATTTCACAAGATTTTAAATTCACTGCAACATCCAATAAAATAAACACTAACCAAAGTTTCTATCTTTCATTCTTCAACCCAAAAATATAAAAAAAATCCCAATATCAGTTAGTGACGAAAAAATAGAATATCAGTCATATTTTCACATCGACACATTCTGCAAATACCACAGATCTAAATGAATAACAAATACAAGTGTATGCCACGATGCACATATTTGTGATGCAATATTTGTAAATATCAAAAGAAAAAATGAGAAGTTGAGTCACTACCCTTCAACTGCTTTAAAGACTGAACAGCTTCATCAAATAGTTCTGCTAAATAGAACAATAGAACTAAATCTGCAACAATAGAACAGAGTTCAACACTACTTGTTCAACACTTCAACTAATAGTTCAACACTACAATGAGACTGAAGAGTGAAGTGAAGATGCGACTGAAGAATCTGATAGATCTGAGAAATGAAGTGAAGATGTGACTGAAGAGTGAAAGAAAGAAGCTCAGAAATGCGACTGACGCCGGCTTGAGTCTTGACGGGCTGACTGGTGAGGGCGTTATGCGACTGACGACCTGAGTCTTGACGGGCTGACTGGTGAGGGCGTGAGGCGGAGAAACTGAGCAAGAATAAGGAAATCAAAAAGTGAACTATGAATTATGAAACCCTAGTACGTATATACTTAAGGGTAAACTAGTAAATTAGTTAATCCTTATTGGGTTATCGGTTTTACCCAATAATAGAATTGCTAAATCGAGCCCGAACCGATAACCCAATAAAAAACTTTAACCCGTTACCGAACCGTTAACCCAATCCAATATCGATAACCCAATAAATAATTAATGGTTCGGGTTATCGGTTTTACCCGATATATGCCCAGCCCTACCTGGATATCCCGCGTGAGTCTTTGGGTAATCATGTTTATGTGTCCACTACTATGGGCGATTTTGTGGTTGTGGATCGAATCTACCGGTTCTGTATGGTTACATTCTGTGGTTACGAGACTAGAGCGGACCTTCTGTTACTTGATANGGGCTTGAATTGCCATTATTTTGGGCTTTCGTTACCAACTATTTTTGAACCCTTCGGGGATTTTTATTGATATTCCTCACTGTTTTGACTTTATATTTGAACTCAGTCATGTTATTTCCACTGTTTTCATACTCAGCCATGTTTACTCCGTTTTTAATACTTAAATGAGATTTTTAAATGATGTTTGGACTGAGAAACACTGTTTTTACTATTGCCCGAGTGGCTTGTGAGGATTTTCGACTGAGTAAGGCCGAGGACCTATGTTGTGAGGAAACACCGATATTGATTTGAGGCTGAGGGCCTGAGATATGTACGCCACGAGGTGGCTTGATTGATATGAGGCCGAGGGCCTAGTGATGACGCCACGAGATGGCTTGATATTGTGCTTGGCCGTAAGGGGCCCCTCCAGGAGTCTACTCACCCCCAGTGAGCGCGGGTACCAATTATGATGTGAGATATAGCCCGAGGGGCTGGTATTGTTCTATTTGATTGCCCGAGGGGCTGGTATTATTCTATGTGTTTGCCCGAAGGGCTGGTACTGTTCTAAGATATTGCCCGAGGGGCGAATTTATTGACATTTTTCCCGAGGGACGAACCTTATGTGCATATCTTTCTTATTTGCCTGCCATTTCTTGTTTAGTTGTGTATTTGTGCCCGAGGGCGGATTTTCTGTGCTTATCTGCACTAATTATTTTGTATTCATTTGCGTAACTATTGAAAAGGTCATTTTTAAAGAAGTTTAAACTGAGCTAAGATGTTTTAAGCGATTTCACAGCTTCATTGCTTTCTTACTGGTTTTGTACTACTTCTATACAGCATGTTGATGCACTTTTCGTGATTTCTTATCACTCGGTCTTTATTTATGATTATTACTCACTGAGTTGGAAGTACTCACTTTACTCCCTGCACCTTGTGTGCAAATTTAGGTATTTCTAAACCCGGTAGCGTGTATTGGTTGCTCAGAGGCAGAGTCATCGGAGTTTAGCAAGGTAGCTGCCCGACGTTCGTAGCACTGCTTTTCTCCCTCTCGATTTCATTAGACCATATTTAGGACATTTTGACTCTAGTTGTATTCGGACCTCAGTAGATGCTCATGACTAGTGACACCCCGGTTAGGGCTGTGTTTGGGTTGTACTTCCGTATTGTTATGATATTATCTGCTACTTAGTATTATTAAATCATGTTTTAGACTGTTCTCTTGCTATTTAGCTGTTTATCTTTGAATTGGAAATAGTTGGCTGGCCTTGTCTTTACGAGAGGCGCCATCACGACCGGGTCCGGGTTTAGGGTCGTGAAAGTTGGTATCAGAGCCTAGGTTACATAGGTCTCACGAGTCATGAGCAGGTTAAGTAGAGTCTCGCGTATCGGTACGGAGACGTCTGTATTTATCCTCGAGAGGCTGCAGAACCTTTAGGAAAATTTCACATTCTTGAATTCTTATCGTGCGTCCTTTGATTCAGCTTGAAATGTAACTCTTTGAATTCTTTCCACGCGTTCGTGTGCGCGCATGTGCGCTCAGTATCAGATGTGCATCGATGGCTTGTGATTCCGTGATCGAGGGGTGAGATGTGATCTCTGTGAGTTGATGTTGGGCCAGTCTGGAGGACTTGAGGCCGGATTTTTACCTATAGCTTGAGCACCGAGGTGCTGATTATGTGAGCCGTATTTTTGAACTTATATATTCGGTAGTGCCCCTATTAGTAGAAGTGATGGCTGGATAGCTATGTGATGAGTGTGGTGTGACTGCGAGATGTATTCATATGATTTAGAAGCAACGAGAAGGGTCTGCTGGAGGATAGAAGAACTATTAGGTGCTTGATTTCTATCTTGATTCAAGGTATAGCCCCGAGTTATGGGTGTGTGAAGAACCTTTTCATGTTTCCTAGTTGGGAGTGAAGTAAATTTCATGTTGCGGTATGAGTTCAGACTCAGGAAGATCAAGCGACTGCGTAATGTTTATGACGGTGGAAGGTATACGTAAATGTTAGTTTGAGGCAAAACAGGTGGTTTATCTCATGCGGAGTGTTCTGAAGTTGTGTGATCCTTATGTTGTCTGTTAGGAGATCTCATTTACAAGTGAAATATACGTGTTGAAATTTAAATTTTGGGTCGCTCAAGAGAGTGGATTTAACTGTTACAAGGGTGAATGCGAGGTTTGTAGAAGATTTAAAGTACTAGATGGTCGATGTTTTACGAGTTTATGAAGGATCGTGTTTAATCTCACTATGGTATTATGGCAGTAGTAGAGTATAAGCATTATGAGTCTATGGCTTCGAGCCAAGTGGGGGAGTCTACTATTGATTAGTTGACTGCACAATTATGTGCTATGTTGGTTCCAGTTGAGGCGTACGGGTGAATCAGTTATGGCCTACGGAGATTGAGACCGAGGATGGCTCGAGTAAAGGAAAATTCTTGACAAAGGTTATAGTATGCTTCATAGGTGTGTGAGAATCATGGAATGTCTTGAGTTGTTGTTGGTAAGGGATGCTCGGTGCATAGAGCAGGAAGTTGCTTGGTTGTTTTGGAATGAGGTTACATTCTGCGGTGTCGGAGTGCTAATGAGGCACTGGTTGTTCGGTCCGTTTGATCAGGCTAATTGCAGTTTGAGTAGAGTGAATGACTCTCGAGAATGGTTCTAATGTGTTCAAGATTGTACATGTAATAATTAGAAAATTTTCAAGTGTATGATTTGTCTAGGAACTGAGGTTTGCGCTGGAGGGTGTCAAGACTTGTGTCATTTCTATATCAATTATGGGATTCTGTACATCAGTATTAGGAAGGTAATGGCTTCCGATTCGCAGGAAGTCTTTTCAGGGTAGGTATTTTGAATGTGGTGCTTTTGGGAACATTTAAAAGAGTATTCAGCGAGTTGTGAGCCTTAGACTGTATGGTATTATGCTTGGGTCTCGTATGGTGAGTCTGGGTTGAGGAATTGTGATGCTATAGCAAGAAGGAGTATCAAGTTGAAGGTGAAATCAGAGGAACTCGGATAGATGGAATAGCATATGGCGATTCGTGTGCTATATGGAGTTTGAGACTGGGAATTCTCATAAACAGGTTATGTTGTGGTTGTGGGTCGCGTGTATTGGAACTGTGTAGTGACTATCGGGGTTTGGAGACCCGGGTGGATCTTTTGTTGCTTGGTAAGTTAGGATTTGAGGGATATTGGGTATAAACTGGTTGTCTCCGTGTCGTATTATTCTGGACTATTGCGCTAAGGCGACGATGTTGGCTATGCCAAGAATGCCACGGACTGAGTGGCGAAGTTCGACGAATTATGGTCTAGTAGGGTGGTTTTATATTTCGAAGATTCAACGGATGGCTGGGAAGGACTGTTTTTCTTACTTGGGTTTTCGGGATGGATGTCAGTGCAGAGACTCCTACTATTGATTCAGTTTCGGTGATGAGGGATTCATCCGGGTGTGTTTCCTGCTGCCGGGCATGTCGCCGGACCGGGTTGTTGATTTTGGTATTGATTTGGTGTCGGGCACCGTATCTTATGGCACCGGCAGAGTTAAAGGAGTTGAAGGGGCAGCTTCAGGGTTTCCTTGATAAGGGGTTCGTGGGCAGGCCAATGTGGATGTGTGTTCTAACTTGAGTCGGCTTGGTTGGCTCCGAGCTGTAATATTGAGGGATGTGTTGATTCGATTGTTATTGAGCTTATCAGTAATCTAGGGAGATCTATGAGTTACCTTTCTGTGTTGCGAGGCATTATGATTTGTTGGTTATAGGCACATATGGTGCAGTTCTATTGGGGTTTCATAGTGGAAGTCGAGCGGGAAGAGTAATTGGGTGTTGCTCGGTGAATGGCGTATCGGTTATGTCCTTTCGGGTTTGTGTGGTGTATGTTATTTGCTTCACCGTGGGTATGATGATTTGCTTTGGTTCCAGACATCAAATTGCGCGTGGTTGTCGATTTCGAGCACAGTGACTTGAGGTGTTTCATGTGGATCGGTGTTTGGATAGGGTCGCGCATTGCAGAGAAATTATGTGGAAGTATGACCCTTCGGGTTAGATTCGCGTATTCTGTTTCTACGACGTGTGATGGGTTCTCAGCATTTTGTTGTGGTGGTACTGGTGAGTTGGTGGTACATCCCTTTCGTTCGAGTCGTCTTCATGATTGGAGTACATTCAGATTGTTGTTTATTGGTGCACGGATTACACGAGTTGTGGCTTTAGATTGTATTGATGTGTCATGTCACCAGAGTGGTTGTGTTAGATTTGATGAGATCGTTGGGGTCTTTAACGAATACAAACGGATTCGATTTCAGCATGTTGGGAGGATAAATATCGAGGTTCGGCTCAGAAATTTGCTCTGGTCCTTGCCAAAGGAGAAGTGGCTTCACGAATGGTTGATCTGAGAAATGGCTATGGTTTATTGCGTGTTTCATTTATCATTGGCAAATCATGAAAGTGTTGGAATGAGGCCTTAGTTGATAAGAGGTTTTCTATCGGTATTCAGTTGTTGTGTGCAGCTGCTGTGATTAGAAGTTATCGCTGCAAGCATTTGAGTTATGTGGTACGTCATGTAATTGTACCTGAGGTTGCAGGTATGGGTTATTACAGCTTGTTCGGGCTTATTTCCAGTATAAATGTGAGATTCTGATCGCATTGAAGATTTCAGAGTGGAAATGTGGTTCCATGGTTTATAGGCTAGATTGGATTGTGAAATTTCAGTTTCTATGTGTTATCGAACCTATATGAGATAGGGTGACGTGGGATCACTCCCGGGTATATGCATGGTAAGGCTATTCAGCGAGTGGTTGGCTTTTGGAACAACTCTGGGCACGTTCAAGGACGAACGTATGTTTAAGTGGGGGAGGATGTAACGACCCGACCGATCGTTTTGAGCTTTTGCACTTTGCCCATCAGTTCTCGGGCATGACGTATGATGTATTAAGACTTATGTAAATTGTTGGTTTTGGTTTTCAGGGTAATCAAATGAATTTGAAAGAACAGTTCTCAGTTTGAAGCTTGAAATTTGAAAGGATTGACCAAGATTTGACTTGTTTGTATATGATCTCGGATCGGAATTTTAATGATTTGGTTAGCTCCATTAGGTGTTTGGGACTTAGGAGCGTGATCGGAATGCATTTTGGAAATCCGTGGAAGGTTTAGGCTTGAATTGGCGAAATTGAGATTTCGGCATTCTCCGGTTGATAGGCGAGATTTTGATATAGGTGTCGGAATTGAATTCGGAGAGTTGCAGTAGCTTCGTTGTGTCATTTGGGATGTGTGTGCAAAATTTCAGGTCATTCGGACGTGGTTTTGTAGGGTTTTTGATCAAAAGCGTAATTTTGAAGATTGTTAGAAACTTAGGCTTGAATCCGATGTGTTTTGGGTGAATTGATGTTGTTTGAGGTGTTTTGATGTGGAACAAGTTTGAATAAGGTGTTAGGATATGTTGATGCCTTTGGTTGAGGTCCCAAGGGCCTCGGGTGAGTTTTGGGTAGGGGTGGGCATCGGTCGGATCGGTTCGATTATGAATATTATCGGTTTTGCCTATTGGTTATCGGTTTACAAATATCATAACCTGATAACCAAACCGATAAGATATTGGTTATCGGTTAATCGGTTATCGATCATTATCGGTTCGGTTATCGGTTTACCCGATAAGATAAAACAACTAAAACAGTTTCGCAATGTATAAAACTGTTTCCGTATAAAACTGTTTTGCTAAAACAGTTTTATAAGATTTTAAGAACTGTTTTGCTAAAACTCTTTGAAGAACTGTTCTATTTCGCAAGAATTTAAATTTAGTGCAACATCTAATAAAATAAACACTAACCAAAGTTTCTATCTTTCATTCTTCAACCCAAAAATATAAACAAAAATCCCAATATCAGTCAGTGACGAAAAAACAGAATATCAGTCATATTTTCACTTCGACACTTTCTGCAAATACAAGGGATCTAAATGAATAACAAATACAAGTGTCAGCCACGATGCACATGTTTGTGATGCAATTTTTGTAAATGTCAAAAGAAAAAGTGAGAAGTTGAGTCACTATCCTTCGACTGCTTTGAAGACTGAACAACTTCATCAAATAGTTCTGCTAAACATAGAACTAATAGTTCTGCTAACAATAGAACAATAGAACTAAATCTACAACAATAGAACAGAGTTAAACACTAATAGTTCAACACTTCAACTAATAGTTCAACATTATAATGCGACTGAAGAGTGAAGTGAAGATGCGATTGAAGAATCTGATAGATCTGAGAAATGAAGCGAAGATGAGACTGAAGAGTGAAAGAAAGAAGCTGAGAAATGCGCGTGAGGCGGAGAAACTGAGAAAGAATAAGGAAATCAAAGAGTGAACTATGAATTATGAAACCCTAGTACGTATATACTTAAGGGTAAACTAGTAAATTAGTTAATCCTTATTAGGTTATCGGTTTTACCCAATAACAGAATTGCCCAACCGGGCCCGAACCGATAACCCAATAAAAAAAAAATTTAACTCGTTACCGAACCGTTAACCCAATACCGATAACCCAATAAATAATTAACGGTTCGGGTCATCGGTTTCACCCGATATATGCCCACCCCTAGTTTCGGGTGGTCAATCGGTTCATTTTGAAGTTAGGAAAGTTGCAGAATTTGTAGGTTCAGCAGTTGCAGGTGTTTACTCTTCGCATTCGCGAGAGGACCCTCGCGTTCGCGAAGAGTCAGCTGAGGGAGGTGGAAATTTAGCCTTCGCGTTCGCGAGGCAGGTTATGCGTTTGCGAAGGGCTGCAAGATTGTGCATCGCATTCGCGGGCATGTAGTTGCATTCGGATAGGAGGAATTGAGAGGTCGAGCTTCAGTGGAAATTAACCCATCGCGTTCGCAATGGAAGGAACGCGTTCGCGAAGGCTCATCTGGGCAAAGCATCGCGTTTGCGTGGGTCGTGTCGCATTCGCGTAAGAGGATTTTGGTCAAAGTTATTTTTATGCTTAGCGAACGCGAGGCTTTGACCGCGTTCGCGAAGAAGGAAATTATGCCTGGGCAGAATGTTTTAAGGGTCGTTTTGTCCACGAATGTGGGGTTTATTTCTTCCATTGTTAGTCGTTTTTGGAGCTTTTTGAAGGAGATTGAAGAGGAATTCAAGGGGAATCACTTTGAGGTAAGATTCTTGGACTAAAAACTCGATTATTATGTGAATTCAACATAGAAAATCATGGAAATTAAGCC
>NW_017678650.1:0-3004 GCF_001879085.1 Nicotiana attenuata
ATTGGCGAAAACCCGCAAAGGGCGCTGTCGGCCGAAAAGAAGACATCTCGCCACTAAAGGAGTCCTGGCAAGGTTCCCTGGTTTTGAAATACTGATTAATGGGTTCACGAGAAGCCGGAAAGTTTGTGTAGGTCGGGCATCCAGTCCAAGAAGCATGGCATGTTCATTTGAAGCCAGCATGCACACCTCAGATAAGTCCTTCTTTTCCCCGAAAGGGATGCTTCTCTTTAAAATCATATACTTGCCTTTTGCATACTTTTTCTTTGAATCCCTTTCGGCTTATCTCTGATTCCGTAACTAGTACAAAGAAAAGGTGGCAGGACCGGTTTCACAGAGCTTCGCCTGGTCAGAGTCGAAGAAATACCCAGCCTCAGCGAGTGCGTCAGGCCAATCTCGACTGACCATAGCGGTTGATGCTTTTGAAGCAAAAATATTGGAAAAGAAAGAAAATCAAAGGCAAGGGCAGAATAAAGTGACAAGGTCAGAGCCCACACGAGCGATTCATAATGAAATCCCGAAGGCTGAACCCGGTCGGTTTGAAAAGAAATTCACCCTCAAAGGCAAACAAGCAGCAAAATTCTCAACGGAAATGGGGCCGGGACCAAGCAGTCAATAGGATCAAGGCCACAAAACCAACCACCGTTTTAAACTAACCAATTGTTCTTTGATGAAAACAGGTTTAACTCAAAGCAACCTTGCAAGAAGCAGGTGCAATCCGAAAAGAAACGAAACGCGCAAGCACAGAAACAGCTTTGCAGCATGAGAACGACCAAAAAGGGAGTTTTCCCTCTCCAGTTTCCTTCATGTGTTTGCAAAATAAAAGGAGAAACATGAAAAGGAATAACAAAAGATAAAAGAAAGAAGAAAAGAAGTTAAAATAAAAATCCAAAAAAAAAAAAAAAAAAAAAAAAGAAAAAAAAAAAAAACAAAAACTAAATCAATGATAGCATAGGATTCCATTCCTTAAATATCCCGGAACAAAAACCGAGGATCTCCCGGCACAAAAACCGTGGAGCTTTTTTCTTTCCAAAATCCCGGAACAAAAACCGAGGATCTCCCGGCACAAAAACCGTGGAGCTTTTTTCTTTCCAAATCCCGGAACAAAAACCGAGGATCTCCCGGCACAAAAACCGTGGAGCCTTTTCTTTCCCAACATCCCGGAACAAAAACCGAGGATCTCCCGGCACAAAAACCGTAGAGCCTTTTTTCTTTCCAAATCCCGGAACAAAAACCGAGGATCCCTTTTACACATCCCCAATTGGATTAGATATGTGTCACAACTAACTCACGAAATTTTCCTAGTGAAAACTGGGGCAGAAAATTTCGTTCGTTTGTTTGTTTTGGTATCTTAAGCAGGTCAACCTCAAGACACAAGGTGTGAGATGATCAATGGAATAAATCTCAATCTAGAATCAAGAAAAGAACAAAAGATGAACTGAAATGGGAAGCAAGTAAGGGTGCGGATTGTTCAAAAACCTAATTGAAGTCACAAGCTCCGCTGATCCTGTTTTGACCCAATGCTGCATAAAGAAGTAAACACCTACAAATTGCGAGCATCAAGATTCAGATCGAAGTCCACAACAAAATCAGCTAAGACTCAAGATCAAGTTTCAAGAGAATTATAGATAGGAATCTTGCAACTCATAGTTGATAGGCATAGCTAGCTTAGCTTTGATTTTCTTTTGGTGTAATAAGGAGGTCAGCAAGCAGTAGCAGCAGCAACAGCAGTGAAATCACGGCTCCTGGTAGTCCCAGCTACCGAAAATTCCAGAACTACACTGACCTGATTCCTTTACAACCAAGGATATGTAGGCAACCTCTGAAGCAAGGTTCGGTCAAACTCTTTCAAAAAAAAAAAAATGCTTCTCATGGAGTTTCAAACGGGCAAAAATCCCTCATATTGCTCATTTTATCTTTGCCCGAAAACTCTTCATGTTTCCGAGCAAAGAGGGGCAGCTGTGAGCACGTGATTTTTGCCCTAAGCAAATTAATTCCAAAAGTTTCAAATAATTGATTTCCTTATTATTTTATAATTTTTTGTGATTTTTTGTTAAATTTTTGTGCTAATTGGTTGCATTCTTCATATGAAAATACAGAAAATATGCACATGCATTTAGGGATTTAATTTCACAATTTTTAGGTATTAATTAGATTTAGAATAAAGTTTAAAGAAAAATTGCAAAAAATAGTCTTGTTGCACTCTTAATTGTTAATTGTTGCGTTTTATTTCTAAATAGAGTTTTAAGTAATTTTAGGAGTTTAAAATAGTTTAATTGAGTCTTTGTTCTGTTTTAGCATTTTTTATAAAATTAAGAAAAAATAAATAAATACAAAAATACAAAAAATATACAAAATAAAATACAAAAGAAAAGGCAAAGAAGGCTGCCAAAATTGGGCCCAAATGGCTGAGCCCAAATAAAGTAGGCACCAACCCGTTCAAATTTGGCCCAGTCTCACCCGGTCCCGTCCCCAGATCCCCTGAAACGACGTCGTTTGGTCTTGTTCAATCAGGGCCGTCGAGGTTCCTTGATCGGACGGTCCTGAAGCCTACGACATTTAATATATAAGTGTCTGAATATACCCCCCCCCCCCTAGCCATCGTCTCTCTCAGAGACGACCCTGAACCCTCCGCCCATGACTACCGCGACTCCGCCTACCGGAAATCGCCTTACGGCGGTTCCGGTAGGCCAAACTCCGCCATTTTTACACCACAAACTCACCTCGACCTCCCCTTTCCAACCATCACCATAGCTCCCCTCGAATCAGGCCCCAACTCTTCGAATCTTAAATGGAAGGTTGGCCGGAAAACCTCACCTTCTCCGATGGCCGCCAAATTAACACCCTAAGACCTTCTAACCACCCCCAACCCAAATCCTTAAACCGTTTGGCTCGAATCTTTCTGGAACTTCTCGAATCTTCATTTGAAGATTCGAGCCAAACATGAACCTGTCCAAACCGGCCCAAATTTACACCCCACAGTCTCCATGACCTCCCCATCATTAAT
>NW_017678650.1:4459-12640 GCF_001879085.1 Nicotiana attenuata
GGCACCGTATCGTATGGCTCCGGTAGGTGCTGTAGTAGTGGAAGGAGCAGCTTCAGGCTTCCTTGATGATGAGTTCGTTGGCAGGTCAATGTGGATGCGTGTTCTAGCTTGAGTCGGCTTAGTTGGCCCCGAATTGTATTGTTGAGGGATAGGTTGATTCGATCGTTATTGAGCTTGTTAGTGATCTAGGGAGATCTATGAGTTGCTTTTCTGTGTTGTGAGACGCTACGATTTGTTGGTTATGGGCACATGTGGTGCGGTTCTATTGGGAATTCATAGTGGAAGTCGAGCGGGAAGAGTAATTGGGTGCTGCTCGGTGAATGGAGTATCGGTTATGACCTATCGGGTTGCGTGGTATATGTTATCTGTCTCACCGTGGGTGTAATGATTTGCTTTGGTTCCAGACATCAATTGAGCATGGTTGTCGATTTCGAGCATAGTGACTTGAGGTGTTTCATGTGGAGCAGTATTTGGATGGGATCGCGCGTTGCAGCAAAGCTGTGTGGAAATATGACCTTGCGGATCAAATTTGTGTGTCTATTTCTATAATGTGAGACGGGTTCTCAGCCGTGTGATGTGATGATATTGGTGAGCTTGCGGTACGGCTCTTTCGTTTGAGTCAGTTTCATGATGTGAGTATGTTCGGGTTGTTCCTTATTGGTGCGCGGACTGCGCAAGTTGTGGCCTTAGCCTGTCTTGGTGTGTCATGTCACCAGAGTAATTGTGCTGGAGTAGATGCGATCGTTGGGGGCCTGTAATGAATACAAACGGATTCGATTTCAGCATGTTTGATGGGCAAATATCGAGGTTCGGTTCAGAAATTTGCTATGGTCCTTGCCAAAGGAGAAGTAACCTTATGGATGACTGATCTGAGAGATGGTTATGATTTATTGCGTGATTCATTTACCATTGGCAGTATATGGAAGTGTTGGAATGAGACTTTAGTTGATAAGAGGTTTCCACCGGTATTCGGGTGTTGTGTGCAGTTGCTGTGAATGGAAGTTATCGCTACATGTGTTTGAGTTACGTGGTATATCGGATAATTGCCCTTGAGGTTGCAGGCATGGGTTACTACAGCTAGTTCGGGTCTATTCAAAGTATAGGTGTGAGGTTTTGATCGTATTGATGGTTTCAGAAGTGAAAATGTGGTTCTATGGTTTATGAGCTAGATTGGATTGTGTAATTTTAGTTAAAAGGTGTTATCGGACCTATATGAGATAGTGTGACGTGGGATCACCCCCGGGTATATGCATGGTAAAGTTATTCAGCTATTGGTTGGCTTCTAGAGCAACTCTGGGTACGCTCGAGGACGAGCGTTTGTTTAAGTTGGGGAGGATGTGACGACCCGACCCATCGTCTCATGGGTTACCGCTCCGTTTCCCCCATTTTCTGCTTCTATATGCTTCATTATCAGTGTCTTATGTGATCGAGTTGGCTTGGATTGATTTTAGAAGGAAATGAGACACTTAGTCTCTTTAAGGAAGGCTTAGTTTGAAAAAGTCAATCGGATGTTGACTTATGTGTTAGAGGGCTCGGATATGAATTCTGATGATTCGGTTAGCTTTGGGGGATGATTTGTGACTTAGAAGTGTGATCGGAAGTGATTTTGGAGGTCTGGTGTAGAATTAGGCTTGAATTGGCGAAGTTAGTATTTTGGCGAATCCCGGTTGATAGGTCAGATTTTGATCCGAGGGTCGGAATGGAATTCCGAGAGTTGATGTAGCTTCGTTATGTCATTTGGGATGTGTGTGCAAAATTTCAGGTCATTCGGACGTCGTTTGGTCGGGTTTTTGATCGAAAGTGTATTTCGAAAGTTTTAGAAGAACTTATGCTTGAATTCGAGGTAATTTGATGGTTTTGGTGTTGTTTAAGGTGTTTTTATGATTGGAACGAGTTTGGGTGATGTTGTAGGATGGGTTTGGCACTTTTGGTTGAGGTCCCGGGGGCTTCGGGGTGATTTCGGATGGCTATCGGGATGAGTTTTGGACTTGTGTAAATTGCAGGCCTGCTGCTTCTGGTATTTCCGCTTTTGCGGAAAAGGAACCACAGAAGCGGTCTCGCAGGTGCGGAAGGTAGATCGCAGGAGCGGTTTTCGTGTGGGCTTGGCAGGACCGCATCTACGGAGTCGCAAATGCGACTTTTGGACCGCAGAATCGGTATATGGGGCTTGGTGATTTCCGCATGAGCGACCATTTGACCGCAGAAACGGAGCCGCATAAGCGGAAATGGGACCGCAGAAGCGGATCATGGACCTTTTTTCCTCCTCGCGGAGAAATTCCGGGTTTCGACATTCCATGGGGGGATCGACTCGTTTCCTTTTGGGATTTGGGTATTTGAAGAGTCGCCACCTAACGGATTATGGTGCGTTTGGGCACCTAGAGCGATTAACTCTTAGACTAGTTTGCATTACCAGAGATTTAGGGTAAGGACTCGAAATAACCTTGAGGGGAAGGTGTTAGGCACCCCTCTCGGTCCACAACAGTAGGTCCTGGCCGAACTTATACTTATGAATTAGTCCTTTAACAAATAAGTAGTTGAAACGCATAATTGCAAAAAAAAGCATGTTGGACATAGTATGGCTCAAATAATAAGACAAAGGCTTTGAACAAGTTGTGTACATAAAACAAAAAGAGTAAAGTTTTAGACAAAGGGAATTTGGGAAAGAGGGGTCCTAGGTTGGTTAGCCTACAGGATCACCCCACGCAATGCCCGGTAAACACTCCTCAATGAGGGGCTACACGTGACATTAACGCGTAGTCATCATATCCATATCTACCCTTCCCACCCCTTAGTGGTTATTAAGCGAATGTTATTTAGCGATCTCTATGCGTGCTGTTACCCGTCCCTTCTTAATGGTCCTGGAGGAAATTAGGACATCTACCTATAGGCAGTTCTGGACAGACCCCTAAGGTTTAAAGGAGAAAATACTAAGGCGACAAGCAAGAACACATAGGACTTTAGCAAATAAAAGCAGGAAGGAGCAAATAAGAGGCTCGGGTTTACCTCCGCAGATAATGCATGTAAACAGCACGACTTAAACACAAACAAGGGCAGTATTTGTGAGCATGTGATTTTTGCCTCGCTTGAATTATTCCTATAGAGTTCATAAAATTAGGATTTTCCTTTTATTATTTGAATTTTAGGGAATTAATTGCATGATTTTGCGTTTGTTTGCATTTTTGTGTGCATTTTTAATTGATATAATTCATAAAAAATACAAAAATAGCATACTTGCATTAGCGACCCAATTATATATTTCTAGTTCCACTAGTTAATTAACATCACAAGAAATAGAAGAAATAACAAAAATGATCCTCTTTGCATTCTTATTTTTAATTTCGATTTTTTTTTTTAAAAAAAAAGGTTTTCTTTTAGGATTTAGTTGATTTTTGGAAACTAATTAGTTTAATTCAGGTCTTTGTTATTTTTAATTTTGCTTTTAACAAAAACAAAAAATATAAAAATGGAAATGAAAAGAAAATGAAAGAAAATTCAAAAATATTAGAAGTCCTAATAAAACCCAGTTTTTGGGCCAAATATTCCAGCCCCAAGCCAATCCCTCCCCAAATCCGGTCCCAATCCAACCCAGAACCCGTCTCCCACCCGGCCCAGTCTCCGGTGGAGACGAAACGACCCTGTTTTGGGGTTAAGGCAATCTGGGCCGTCGAGGATCTTTGATCCTACGGCTCAGAACTATGGGTACATTTGATATATATATATATATGTCAAAATCTCACCCCACCCCCCATCCGATCATCTCTCAGAACCCCTAATGCACGCCGGCGTAACGCCACCATCCCTCCGCCGTCTGCCGCCGGCCGGAAATCGCCTTCGCCGGCGGCGAATCCCCAATGGCGCCCAAAAATACACCGTAACACCTCCTCATCCTCCTCATCACGAATCCGACCTCCATTTCCTTCAAATCCTCACCAAACCCCTCGAATATTGAAAACCCTAATGTCGCCTCCGCCGCACACGGCGGCGCCGCCACCCAACCATTCTAAATTTCATACCCTTGAACCCCCGTCTCTCCCTCAGTCCAAATCCCTACTTATCCTCCTTCAAACACCCATGGAGCTCTTCGAATCTCCAATCGAAATTGGGTCAATGCCGGAATTCGAGTCAAAGTTTTTCCTGGGCCGTTAATGGGTCAAAACCCATGCTAATCGACTATTCTATGTAAGAATGAGAGATTGGCATGGAGTTTGACTCATTTTGAGGTCCATCAGCCTATGCAAGGCATTCCAGGTTCAATCTTAGGTATTTTTTCTTTATTTCTCGTTAGTTCTTTTCTTTTCTATTTCATTTTTTTTCTTCTTTTGTTCATACTCGTCTCAGAATGCTTCTCTCTAGGTCTGCTTTCATTTCATTTTCTTACTTTTGTGCTTGATTTAGGGTTCTAGTTTTTACATTACAGTCATGTAGCTTAATTTTGTTCGTATTTTTTGGCTTAGTTGTTTTGTTTGATTGGGGTCATTGTTTTTGCATGATTCTGCTTTCTTTTAATTTTATTTGATTCTTATTTTTTGTTTTATTGATAATAGATATCTGGTAGCTTTTAACTCTGATTTTTAGTAGTTAATTCAAGATTAAAATAGGATAGTTTAATTTTGTTAATTGAAGAACTGCTTGTTTATAGCTGAATAGGCCAGACTTTTGATTAACCATGGTCACTTCTTGACCAAATTACCAGGGTAAAAGGGGCTGGTTTTAGTTTAGTAATCCGAAATCAAATTAAGGGCAATATAGGTAATTCAATAAAAGGAATCCTGCAAATAACTGAAATTGGAAACCCCTAGAACCTTCTAGATTGGGGTTCCAATTAAAATTTCAGGAAGTTAACAGTATAACTTGGCCAACAAGGCATGAAATGAGGGGTCTAATAGTTAAAAAACTGAAAATAAAAGAGGGACTTAGGGTGTAAAACAGAAATCTGAAGGCTGCCCTAAGTTTTGCCTATAAAAAGGCATGCCCATTGCCTTGTTTCACAAGTTTGAAAATCTGAAAAAATCCCCACAAGTTTTAGAAGTTTTGAGCGCTGAAAATTTGAAATTCAAATTCAAAGACAAAAGTTCAAAAAAAATTCTGCAGAGTTTGAGGGTTCATTTTAGATCTTAGATATTCTGAAAATCAGAAAAAATAGCAAAAATCCTACAAAAAATACTGTTCTATTAGGTCTTCTAAGTTTTTCATCTTCAAAACAATTTCTGAGCATTCAAGGGTGTAAAAGTGAGTTGAATTTGGATTTGAAATCAAATTTGAGGTCAATTTTTCTGCTGATCGTCAACTGGCTTCAATATTGAGATTTGAATCTCATTTTACTGGTTTTCCAAACAATTCCTGTTCAATTCCTTTGCTGCTGGTTCGAGTTTGCTGCTACTGATTGTCATTTGCGCACTTTCCGATTCAAACTTACCTTTTGTGTGGCTATATCCAGGTACTTGATCCTGTAAACTCAGTTGATTGTTCTGGAATTTGAGGAATGAAATGGAATACAAGAGTTGAAGCTTATGCGCTATTTTCGGATTCGAAACTCTATTATTTCTATCTTCTGAATCTACTTGCCTGGAGTTAATGTATAAGCACATTTGATATTAACTATTGTAAGAACCTAGTGTAATTCATGTAGTACAATAGCATGTGTATAATCCCTGTTAGTTAGTTTACTTCAGTCATGCAATTTACACAGACTATCCCAGTATGTTTGAATGCTATTTGATGAAATCCTAGGTCTAGATAGAAGTTGATTGTTTGCTGAGCATGTTGCTTATACACTATGAGTTTAGTAGCTACATTTTAATACTAGTAATTGCATATTGTGTATAAACTAGCTTTATTTAGAGTCAGTTAGTTGAGGAATCTAATGCATGGTTACATAATCAGTTTAATGCAAAATCAGCCTTAATAATTGGAGATAAATATGAAATTGAGTTTCGAATTATTTAATGTTTCCAGCATATTAGCTTATTGGATCAGGTTTTCTATAATTCCTTGATTCTATATTTCTGTATGTGTATATGGGGTTTGAATCATAAAAAGGCCACAGTTAAATACATTTGGGTTTCCTTGGGCTTGGACGTCAAACTACTATGAGACAGGGATAGTGCTGGCCCAAGAACAACTGCCTTTGCTTGAAGATTGGGCTCGATCCAGTAAGCCCAAATCTGCTGTTATATTAAGTGATACTTCCCTTCTACTGTACTGTTGGTCTATAGGCACTGGGCCTAGCTTTGTACCACAAACAATTGACTCTTTCCCATGTTAGACCCATTCTAGAATAGAAATGAGCCTCAATAGAAGAAATAATAGTTCCTTTAGGGTGGCATTTAAAATAAAGTGAGGTGCGTCGCGCCAAACAAAATTCATAGATTGTATGGCCCTCTTTAAATATAAAAATCCTTAGAATTCGGGACGTGCCATTTAGCGAATGTTCATGGCCTCCCGCAAAGTTAATAACGCATTAGTCACTTTAGGCGCGTTCTTTGATGTCACGATCCGGATTTCCCACCATCAGAGTCGTAATGGCGCCTACTCGTGGTAGCTAGGCAAGCCAACTTAATTACCTTTCCATCACTAGCAATTATCTTTAACAGTTTATAACATCAATATAGACATAGTCTAATAAGAACAATAGCGGAAGTCTGTCTTAAAATGATGAATTTAAAACGCGGAATAGTCAAAAACAACCTCTACCCAAGATTTGGTGTCACATTACTCACGAACCACTAAGAATAAACTAAATACAAAGGTCTGAAAGAAATATAATAGCTGTCTGTCTCGAAAACAATGAGGCAACAGTCAAAAGGAAAACATAAAGAAGAGACGCCGGGCCTGCGGACGCCTGCAAGGCTACCTCAGTCTCGTGATATGAAAGCCTGCTCCCGTGCTACCGCTGCTACTGCTCCTCAAAACCTGGACCTGTGCAAAAATGCACAGAAGTGTAGCATCAGCACAACCGACCCCATGTGCTGGTAAGTGTCTAGCCTAACCCCGGCGAAGTAGTGACGAGGCTAGACTGGACACCACATAAACCTGTGCAGTTATAGATATACAGTGGAAATCGAATACAAAGCAATTACCAACATGGGAGGGGAAACATGCTATGGGGAGTTACAATAATAACAATAATCCAGAGTAACAACTAAAGCAACTTTGGTTCACAGTGAACAAGGAATCAATAATCAAATGTAACCACATAACCTCAATAATTGTTGCGGCGTGCAACCCGCTCCATAATTACCATTGTTGCGGCGTGCAACCCGCTCCACAATATCATTGTTGCGGCGTGCAACCCGACCCATATCACTTATCATATATCATTGTTGCGGCGCGTAACCCGATCTTCATATATTATTGTTGCGGCGCGCAACCCGATCCTCAACATCATTTAACAGTCTGACTTCCCAAACAACAGTCACAATTAAGGGGCATAAAATAAGCAAATATTTGACAACCATCTCGGCAAGGGAAAGAATCCAACAAGTTCAACCAAACGTCCCGACAAGGGAATAATCAACAACGCTTTCTCTTTCTTACTTTCCTTATCTTATAATTCACTTTACTATTTTGAGCCAACGCTCCAAAGAATCAAGTCATTTCGTATACTTTCGATATTCGTATCACAATTCAAGCCAATGCTCCAGGAATCAAATGATCCTATTATCGTTCACATGTTATTCACAACATAGAAATCCTCCAATAAACACGGAGTTCACAACCAAATCATGATAATCACATTATAAGGACTCACGGTCATGCTAGATACAAAAGTATAGATACTCGTCACCATGCCTATACATCGTACTCGATCACATAGCAATTAGCAACAAGACTCAACTCCTATTCCCTCAAGCTAGGGTTAAACCAAACACTTACCTCAAAGCCTTGAAATCCACTTAATCCTTAACTATCGCTTTACCTCGTGATTCCACCTCCAATACAGTGATATCTAGGCATAATTAATTCAACAATATTAATAAAGACTCAATGGCGACTTCTCATAGCCTAGATATGAATTTTCTAGCATTATTCCAAAAATACCAAAATTAAGACACCGGGCCCACATGGTCCAAACTCTAACGCTCGGACCAAAACCCGACTCACCCATAACCCCACGGACGTGCAAATATATAATTTGTTTTAAGATTCGACCCCGAAATTTGAGGTTGAATCATCCAAAAT
>NW_017678650.1:12995-17583 GCF_001879085.1 Nicotiana attenuata
CGGGGTCCAAGGTAGTTCGGCTACGCGATCGCGTGGTACAAGACGCGACCGACGAAGGAAGACGACTCAGTACTATGCGATCGCGTGGGGAAGAGCGCGATCGCGAAGAAGGAAATTCCTGTGTAAAAATTGCAGAAAATCTGATATCATCCTAAGTCCAAAACCACCCCGAACACCTCCGAAAACACTCCCGAGCCCTCGGGGCTCCTAACCAATCACACACCCTAACTCAATAACATCTTACGAACTTACTCGAGCGATCAAATCGCCAAAATAACCTCAAAATCATTGGATCAAGCCTCAAAATCATCCATTTCCTTTCAAACTTCATAAACTTCAAACTTTAGATATTTAGGTCCGAAACACGTCAAACGACGTCCGATTTCGACCAAACTTTACAGAAAGCGCTTAACACATATTTAAGACTTGTACCGGGCGTCGGAACCAAAATACGAGCCCGATACCACAGTCTTTTAATCAATTTTCATTTCCATTTTCCTTAATAATTTCAGAAAAACAATTTCACAGAAAAATTTATTTCTCGGGCTCTAGACCTCGGAATTCGACTCCGGGCACATGCCCGAGTCCCATATTTTTCTACGGACCTTCCGGGACCGTCCAATCTCGAGTCCGGGTCCGTTTACCAAAAATGTTGACCGAAGTCAACCTTAAACATATTAATATCAAAATTCTTCAAATTTTTCACAGAATTCACATATTTCAACATAAAAGCTTTCCGGCTACGCGCCCGGACTGCGCACGTAAATTGAGGCAAGTAAAAATGAGGTTTTCAAGGCCTCGGAAACACAGAATGAATGAGGAAACAGGTGATGACCCTTTGGGTCGTCACATTTGATAATTTTACTTTCCTAAACTCGGGTGCGTATTTATGTGACCTAAATCCAAGTCCCAACGATGTTAAAATATATCAAAAACCACGGGTGCATTTATGTGACGTGGTTCAAGATATGTTTTAATAACATTGCAATTCTCCTTAAAATTAATAAAAGCGGTAAGTAATTTTAAAATTGCACTGTAGGATGACATGTATTAAAATCAGATATCAAGGCATTTATAATAGTTTAAGCGACCATGCTAGAACCACGGGATCCGGGGTGCCTAACACTTCCCCCGGGTCAACAGAATTCCTCATTCAGAATTTCTGGTTCGCAGACTCCATCCGGGAAGTCGAAATTTCCTCGATTTGGGATTCAAGATAAACTGGTGACTTGGGACACCAAAAGCCAAACCTATCCTAAGTGGCGACTCTGAATAAATAAATAATCCCATTTCGAATAATGTCACTTTAATTGGAAAAACTCCCTTATACACTATCCTTCGGGGTAGGTGTGTAAAAAAGGAGGTGTGATAGCTCTGGCGACTCTGCTGGGGATACGAACCCAGAACTTCGGTTCAGGGTTCAAGAATTCAAGCTTAGAGTGGCTGTTATGATTGGCTTTATTTATTATCTGATTTTCCTACATGTTTCATGCTAAATGTGCTAAATGCTTTACCGCTTTGATATTTGGTGAACTGTACATATAAACTGTTACGAAACCCTTCTCTTCTTATCTTCGGGGATGTGCTCGTTGGTCGAGACTCCCTATTCTGTTAGTGTCATATCTTGAAATAAGAAAGAGGCTCGGACAAGTTACTAAGCCGGATGATCTTTCGGGTCCCGGGTACGTAGCTCCCTCCTCGACTCGAGTTGTCCGCTCGGGTACACAGTCTAGAACAAATACCCAGGTTTTGAACCTAGTATAACAAAGCCTCATGCCGGATCCCTAGTAGGAACGTTTGTTTGCATCACGTGAATTTGACTTAGGGGACTCAACACAGGGGTTGGGTCCGTCTACGACAGGTGACCTGAAATGAAAAGACCATCCTGATGCATCTTACGTGCTACTTGTGCATTTATTTGTTTCGGCTTGCATGTTGACCGGCTTCTAGAATAGGGACAGAAAAATCAAAAAGAAAAGGGAAAAGAAAGAAAGAAAAGCCAAGAGTGAGAGGTAGGTATTTTTAGAAAATTCTAAAACCTTGCCGAATTTTTGAGAAAATGAAAGAAAAAGAAAAAATTTATTTTCAAAACATAGTTGGTTTTGTCAAATCTGAACGAACTACGCCAGTTTGATTCCCACAGGGCGTGGGATACGTAGGCAACCCCCATCGGATCCAACTTCCCTTTTTGCAAAAATAGCCCAAAAAACAACAAAATTTTTAGTTTTTGTCACAAATAAGTCAGGTGATGTCATTCTTGTCTAAAATAAACCGAATGTCCCCAAAAGGGCGCCGGAAGGCTGTTTTTGCAAGAACAGCCACCTTGGGTCATTTTCAACGATTAGCGGGCACAGCCTTAAAATCTTCTTCCCCGAAGTGCTAAAAGGCCGTATCTGCAAAGCCAGGGTTTTGTTTTTGAAATAAAAGTTTTTGAAAAAGAAAAACAAAAATTTCCCAAAAATTGTTTCCTTACTTCTCGCATTTATCGTCAAGAACTATGCTTGGTCTGATTCATGCGGGGTCATGATACGTAGGAAATCTCCATAAGATTCGACCGTAACCCTAAGAGAAAAAAAGGGGAGGAAAGAAAATAAAAGAAAAAACAAGAGAGGAAAAGAAACAAAAGAGAGAGAAAATAAGAAAACCAAGAGAAAGAAAACCATGGCAAAAAGCAAAGGCAAGAATGAAAGAAAAGAAAAGAGAGAGAGAAAAGAAAAATGAGAAAAAATGAGAGAAAAGGGCAAAAGGAAAGAATAAGGAAAAGCCGGGATGACGCATGCAACCGTTGCAAAACATATAGAAACACATTTAACTGTATAGGTGCATCACGCCTCAACGTGCGATTACCTATCTGTTATTTGCCTCAAACTAACCGTTTGCTGCTATCATATTCCAGCTTAGGCTTTATAGAAATGGTGGTTGGTTTTTGGTAAACTGGCATCACATCAGTATTTTACCAGATCAAAAGGGAGCGTAGAAATGTCGTCGGAAATGACCTTACCAGCAGTTCCCATCCCTGAGGATAGCCCCATCTCGGGCATCCCGGCCTCCGAGTCTGCAGCAGCCGAAGAAAACAGAATCTTACGTCTTCGGGTCATGGAGATGTGGGATGCATGGACTAATGGAAGGGAGCCTCCAAGTGCTATCCCGGGCTTTCTTGAACTGTTCCCTAGATCAGGGGGTACTTCTAATATTCCCATCAGTCATCCGAATACCCCATTGGGACAACCCACCATATCTGCTCATTTTGTAGGAACACCTTCTGAGGTCCGCCCCCAGGTGTTCACATCAGGAGTAGCCCCCAATATCTTTACCGCTCCACCATGCTCGGCCACCACACAGCCTTCACCGCCTAGGCCTACTTTTGATCCTTCGGCCTTTACTTTTCAAAATCCTATTTTTCAAGTGGAGCCTCCTCAGTACCCCACATATACTTACCCGCAGCCACCTCCATGTGAGTTCACACCCGGACAGGATAAAACTCCTAAAGCTCCTGAATAGGACGAGATGGCAAAAAGGATGAGGAGCCTAGAGCAAGGCCTAAAAAACATGCAAGGCTTAAGCGGGCAGAAGAGTGTTTCCTATACTGATCTGTGCATGTTCCCTCACGTGCATCTGCCTATGGGATTCAAGACTCCGAAGTTCGAAAAATACGATGGGCATGGTGATCCCATTGCTCACCTTAAGAAATACTGCAATCAATTGCGTGGGGCTGGAGGAAAAGAAGAATTGCTCGTGGCTTACTTTGTGAAAGCTTGGTGGGTATTGCCTCCGAATGGTATATGGATCAAGATATCTCTCGATGGCACATCTGGGATGACCTCGCGAGAGACTTTGTTAGACAGTTCCAGTACAATATAGACATTGCTCCAGACCGGAACTCGTTGGCAAATATGAAGAAGAAGTCTTCGGAGAGCTTTAGGGAGTATGCAATCAAATGGCGTGAGCAGGCATCGAGAGTAAAGCCTCCAATGGATGAGGTCGAAATGGTCACGGTGTTCCTTCAAGCTCAGGAAGCTGATTATTTCAAAAATATGATGTCAGCTATGGGCAAACCGTTCGCGGAAGCTATTAAAGTTGGTGAAATGGTGGAAAATGGATTAAAGACGGGTAGAATTTTGAGCCAGTCCGCTATCAGAGCAACCTCCCAAGCCATTCAAGGCGGTTCTGGAGGAATGGCCAAAGGTAAGAAGAAAGAAGAAACATCCATGGCGGCCTCGGGTGCAAGAAGACACCGCACTCCTAGACCCATGTTCTCGCAAAGAACCCCTCAACATTACTACCCTCACCATGACATGGCTTATGCTCCTCAACCGTATGCGGTCATGAATGCTAAACCCTTTGCTCGGCCGCAGCCACATGCCAATAGAAACCAAGCTCCATTCCCAAGAAATCAGCCTCCCCACCAAAACCACTATAATCCCCGTCCTCCACAGAATAACTTTCCTTTCCGTGAGCCACCCAGGAGGCAAACTTTTACTCCAATTGGTGAATCTTACTCTAATCTATTCCCAAAAGTTGTCCAAATGGGTCTACTGCAGCCGGTCCCTCAAACAAGGCATAACCCAGCATCGCCTGCCTATAGAGC
>NW_017678650.1:18575-20665 GCF_001879085.1 Nicotiana attenuata
GGTTTCACAGCAAAAACCATAAGTAAAAGCAGACTAGAAACATGATGAATTGAAGTAATAAAAGGACCATATTGTTTTTGGAACTTGAATTGAAATCAGAACATACCAGTAAAGAAGGTAGTAAACACAAAGTGAGGAGCAAGAGAGTAGAGTAATCAGCCTTGGCTTGCAGCCGGCTGACTTAGAACAATAGCAAGTAACAAGAGAAAAGAGAGCAGAAGAGTGTTTTTGTGTGAGAGGGAGTTTTTGAACCAATGTGTTCGTGTCCTTGTGCTAATGAAAGAGCAAGGTACTTATAGTTTGAAAACAGGTAGAAAATAAGGCAAGACTCATAGTTTAGCAGTAATTATGGAACTATGTACTAATTAGAATCAAATCAGTATAAGTACTTCCTTTAGTTAAGGAGTTAAATTTAAACAGTAACAGGCAAATACTAAATAAGGAAGGAAATCACATAAGGCTGAATATAACAAATACGGAAATATTTTTAGCATAGTACAAGTACACAACATGTAATAGAGACTAGGTTCAACAGATTCTAATCAAGGAAAATACTTAAGAATCAGTTGACAGCATGCTCGACCATAGATTAAGGTAAGAAAATATCTTAAAGGTTAAAATCAGTAGAGAATATCACAAGAAATGTGAAGGATCAGTCACAGAGATTCAAAGACTCCAAAATAGCAAATAGTACTGATTTAGGAGAAACAATCACTAATTTATGAGAACAAGCGGAATAAACACATAATAGGCAAGAATCAGAAACCCTAATAAGCCAAATAGGGTAAAATCACACAAAATTAGGGATTCACAATGAGCATAGCATGAATTAATAGAATAAACATGTCATAGGCGGAAGAAGTATAAGTCAGAGACATTGATGAACAAAATAGGGTAAAACCACAGAGAATCATAAGGCTCATGAGAAACAAGCACATACACAGATTAACCGAACATATTATCACAAAACAGACTCAGAATCCAGGATTAAAATCAAGAAACTTATGGTTTTCAACATAATAACTCAGATAAAAAGAGAAAACTCAAATAAACATTTAACATACTGAAAATCATAGATTAATACTAAAATCATAAGGAAAAGCCATTTTGAAAAGGGGTTAAGAAACCCTGGTTTGATGATGAAGAGTCGTTTTAGAAAAATCAGAAAATCTTTAAGGAAAACAGCAAAATAACTCGGAATATACCCAGATCTATTACATATCTAAGAAATCAAGAGCTAATAGTTAGGGTTTCAGAGAGATAACTCAAAGAGAAAGAGAATCAGCCTAGAAACTACAGGTTCTAGCCGGAGATGGCAGGATCTTACTCGGACGGGCCAAGATTGGCCTGAGAATGACATGAAAAACCATGGGGGTGAGTTGAACTGCCTCTGGTTCCTTTGAGGACCTCAAGGCAGCAGTAACCCGACGTAGGAAGGAGCCATGGGGGCTGGGATGGTGGTGAGACCACCATAGTTACCGGCAAGTCGACGGCCGGTGAGAGCTTTAGGTTTTAGTAGAGAGAATTTGAGAGGTGAGGGGAGAGTGTAACGGCAGAGTGAAAGAGAGAAATGAGGAGAAGGGGGGGGGGGGTAGTCTCTAGGGTTAATTAAGGAAAGGGGAGATCTGGACCGTTGATTAAAATTGATCAACGGTCCAGATTAGACAAGGGATTGGGCCGGGTAGGATAAGGTATTGGGCCTGGGGTATTTGGGCTGTTTTAATTGGGCTGGGGTCTGATTTAATTAGGCTATAATTGAAATAAAAGTGGCTATTTGTTAAATACCCAATGTAAATTAATTAAAATAATTTACAAAAATAGTTGTTAATTATAAAAATGAATTTCATGCGTAGAAAATAATTTAAAAATGTTTATTTAGTATTTAAAAAATACACATGATTAATTTCTGGATGAAAATAGTACAAAATCATACGATTGGGCTATAATTGCAAAGTTATTGCAATTATAGCAAAAAGGTGCCAATTTGGCTAATTTTGGAATAATTTGGTCTTAATAGGACCAAAATAATACATTACATCAAGAAATGCTTTTGAAATCATTTGTGAGGTAATTTTGTAATTATTTCTTGG
>NW_017678651.1:0-20639 GCF_001879085.1 Nicotiana attenuata
GATTTCCGCTTCTGCGGACAAGGGACCGCTTCTACGGTCCCGCTTATGCGAAAAAAGCAACCGCTTCTGCGGCTTTCATTAAAGGGGACAGGGCCGCATCTGTGATAGCTGGGCTGCTTCTGCTGCTCCGCTTCTGCGATGCCTAAGCCGCTTCTGCGGCTCTGCTTTTGCGGAAATGGCACCGCTTCTGCGGCTTCGAGGGAAAAAGGGGACAAGCTGCTTCTGCGGCCAAATTGCCGCTTCTGCGGCGCCGCATCTGCGGTTCCCAAGCCGCAGATGCGAAAATACCAGAAGAGGGACATTCAGCTGCTGCATTAACTTCAAATTCCTCCGTTAACCACCCGAAATTGTCCCGAGGCCCCCGGGACCCCAACCAAAGGCACCAATAACACCTAATACCTCATTCAAACTTGTACCAATCCTTAAAACACCTCAAACAACGTCGGAAACTCGAATTAATCAATGATTTGAGCCTAAGAACTTCAAATTCCAACCAAACACGCTTTCGATCAAAAACCTACCCGAACCTCGTCCGAATGACCTGAAATTTTGCACACACATCACAAATGACATGACGGAACTACTGCAACTTCTGGAATTCCAATCCGAACCTCGGATCAAAAACTCACTATCGGACCGGAAACTTCAAAAAGTCAAACTTCGGCATTTCAAGCCTAAATGAGCTACCAGCCTCCAAAATACATTCCGAACACGCTCCCAACCCCGAAATCCTCTAACGGAGCTAACGAAACCATCGGATTTCCATTTTGAGGTCGTCTTCACACTGTTCTGATTACGAACCATTTTTCAACTCTTAAGCTCTCATTTAGGGACTAAGTGTCCCAAAACTCTCCAGAACTCAACACCGAACGTCCCGGCAAACCAAAATAGCAGAAATGAACTTAGGGGAAACAGTAAATGGGGGATCGGGGCGTGAATTCTAAAAACGACCGGTCGGGTCATTACACATTCCTCATTGCTGAGTATGCCCCAACAGCCTGCCGTTTCTTTTCCTTTACTATCTCCCCATTCACTATACCCCTATGTGTATCAATGTGAACTGTTTCCCTTTCCCCTTTCCCCTTTCAGAATCCTGCACTTGCACTCTCTCTTAGTTCCTAGGTTCTGCCCCCCTCCTGTGAGCCTTGCCTTGGGACCCTGAGTTCCCTCTGAACTTTGACACTTGAGGGCTTGCTCTTCCACACTGCACTATGTCCTAGTCTGGTAATGTATTTCGGGTGTAAGCACTGCCCGGAGTTCATATGAGGCTATTAGGGAACTCTGACACACCCCAAATGAGAGAAAGGCTTTGAACTCTGATCTTTCGAGTTGGTTTACTTCATACTTCAGACAAGAAGTCTGAATCGGGCTCTCTTTGGTTGTAATTTTCAATTTCTGATGTATTTTCTTTATTTTCTTTGGACTGTAATAACTTTGTAATAAACTTTCGGGGATGGTTAGTGGAAAGGGAGGGGTAACCATGCATGTAAAAAGGGTAGATAACTTGCCTATAGGAATCTCTAATTTCAGCATTTTTCATATAGCTACCATGCCTATAAGATTTCTGCATTTTTCATATAGCTACCATGCCCATAAAATTTCTGCATTTTTCATGTAGTTTCCATGCCTATAATATTTTTGCATTTTTCATGCCTATAAGCATTTCTGCATTCTTATTTAGTTACCATGTCTATAAGGACTTCTGCATTCTCATTTGGTTACCATATGTACAAGAACATCAGCATTCTCATTTAGATGCCATGACTATAGGGATCTTGCACTTTCATATAGATATTATGTCTATAGCTTCTGCACACGCATGTAGAAAATATGCTTATAGGTCCCTTCTGATTCTTGCATACCCGCTTTTCACTAGGCAAACTTGTCTATAGGTCCTAATAACCAAAAAATGTAATCAGATGTCATGTTTGTAATAAAATGTAACACCTAGATATCATGTTGTAGGTTTTCTGCATTTTTTTCATATCTATAAAAGTGTTTCAAATCAACAACGCGTAGAAAGCATGCCTATTGGAACTATCAACCAAGTCTGAAACGTTTCCACTCGCTTATGAGTCTAAAACCAGTTTTAATGCTTGCAGAACCTGTAACTTTTGCTAAAGTTTGCTTTTCTTTAATAATCTGGTAACCCCTCTTAATCAGTATGTATTCAATCTATTTCATTCCTTTCTGAAATCAGTAGATATCATGTTTATAGGAGCTTTTGTCCCACACCTAGGCAAGCCTTAAGGTAAAGTTTTTAAACTGCATCAGTCTTTATCAATTACGACCAGTAGGCAAGCCTAATTCAGACTTCTTATCAAGAAATATGTGATAAATCAGCCTGCCCCAGCTTTTAAGTTTTAATCAGACCCTTAAACAGTACGTGTAAGACATGCTAAACTATGTGCTTTTCTTTGCTTAAAGGAGGTCTGTTTGAGCCCTTTTGTTTGTTTATATGCTTCTCCTCCTCCCTTTAGGATTAGTAGTCCCAAGTACCTCCGAGATTGATAGGATTGGGGCGGGTAATAGCATGCAATAAGTAAACGAGACCATTCCGCGCATTAATACCTTAAAGGGGTGGGAAAGGGTAGATATGGATATGATGACCACGCGATAACATCACGCGTAAGAGTGGTTACCGGATATTGTGTGGGGTGATCCATATTATTAATAAACCTAGGACCCCCTTCCCATTGTTTCTTTGTTTCTTTTAAATCTTTTAAAACATTTCTTTTAAGAAAATCAACTCTCTTTAATGCTTTCAAACTTTGTTTATTTCTAACCTTTATGTGAAAAATCCCCTCTTATTTGAAGTCCTACTTGTCTATATGTTATTTGTACCTTAAGTCACAACAATTGCTTGGCCCGGAACCACACTAGTGGATTCTGAGGGGTGCCTAACACCTTCCCCTTGGAATAATTTCAAGCCCTTACCCTATCTCTGGTTATCCAAAATCAAGCTCTTCTAAAAGTGTCCTAATGCACTTAAATCATTAGGTGGCGACTCTTCAATTCCATTATACCCAATTCCCAATAGGGAACGAGTTGTCTTCCCAAATGTCATAAACCCGATTTCGAGAGAAAAAGGAGGCGCGACAGCATGGCGACTCTGCTGGGGATACGTATGCAGCCTTATGGGTTCGGTCACAATTCAATAAAATTTTCATTCCCCCCCCCCCTGCAATTGGAAACTAGGGCAGAATTTTGAGGAGGACCCCCAAAATTGCGAAGTAACTTCAGCCGATCATCGCAAGCAACCGTCAGAAGCAGCAGCCCAACAAACTGGGGTAGAATTTTGAGGAGGACACTCAAAATTCCGAAGCAAGAGAGGTTGCAATGTCCTGAACCACGTCACAGTCGTCGGTTCATCTAAAACCTATTTCTTAAATATATACTTATGTCATATCTTTAACAAACTCATGCATGTTTATTACCGAAATCGCTTTGTTCAGCAATGCTACCCCTATGATACATACCGTGTCATCAGATCAAAGCCGAAAAGGGCAAGCAAAGTCAGCGGGGACACGAACTAACCTTTCCTTTTACAAAACTCACGATTTTTCTTTGGATGCAGGCACCCAAGTCGCAAAATCATATATTATACACTCATATTGTTCAAGGATACAACTCTCAGAACTGTCACACCTATTCACAGTTGCTATCCGCACACAATGTCCCCAGCAGCCACAATATCACAATCAGCTATCGGCTATCAGCTAAGAAAATTTTATTACTATTCACCTTTTATCTCTTGCATAAGGTTACCATTCTGCCTTCCGAGACTAAGCACTATCTCTATCCGCATTTCTTGCATTGCATAAGGCTACCATTCTGCCTTCCGAGACTAAGCACTGTCTCCATCTGCATTTCTGCATTGCATAAGGCTACCATTATGCCTTCCGAGACTAAGCACTGTCTCCATCTGCATTTCCTGCATTGCATAAGGCTACCATTCTGCCTTCCGAGGTTAAGCTCTACCTCCATCTGCATTTCCTGCATTGCATAAGGCTACCATTCTGCCTTTCGAGGTTAAGCTCTACCTCCATCTGCATGGCTGAAATATCGCCACCTTTACCTCCATCTGCATGGCTGAAATATCGCCACCTTTACCTCCATCTGCATGGCTGAAATATCGCCACCTTTATTTACACTTGCACGGCTGAAAAATCGCCATTTTATTTACGCTTTCATGGGCTAAAAGATCGCCACCTACTGCATCTCATGGGTTGAAAAATCGCCAAATTATCTGAAGGCGTCATTGTTCGAAGGCATCATTCTCATAGCCCGAGAACGCCATGTCATGGCATGAAGACCCCTTTTAATCTCTTGCATATCATTATTCAAAGGCATCATCGTTCGGAGGCATTATTCTCATAGCCCGAGAACATCATTTCATGGCCTGCGAATCCTTTATTATACGCTTCATGGCCCAGGACATCATGGTCTGAGGACGTCATCCTAACCGTCCAAGGACAACATTCATAGTCCAACGGGAAATTGCATCATGTCTAAATTTATGCACGATATACGCGTGTATTGTTTATTTGCAGGTAAACCGGCGAGCAACGGCCATCTCAGCAAGAGCGATCCCGCTCCAGTTCCAGCAACCCTATTAGGCTTTAACCATCCATCCCAACCTGAATATCGCGTCCATTCTTGAAAGGCCTCCATCGGAATATTCCGCCGACGGATCCTGAACTACATATGGCCTGATTCCTGTAAGACCAGGGATATGTAGGCAGCTCAGGAACCAGAGCACGGTCAAATTCTTCAAACCATTCCGTTCGGTCAAATTGGCCATCATATCTTTACCCGACAACTCTTTCATCCTTCCCGGGTAAAGAGGGGCAGCTGTTGATACCCAATTTTTCCCTGTATATTTTTTATATGCAAAAACACCTTTCAAAATAGCATATGTATGCATATATAAATGTGTCCAAATGTTTTAGTATTCTTCCTAATTTTTAAAGGATTTTTAAATCAATTTATTGCCCTATTTTAGCAATACAAAAACCAATAATTATTCCTCAAATTATCATTTTTGGTGAGTAATTTATTTTATTCTCATATTTATCCAAAAATATAGCTAAGGTAATTTTTGCACATTTTTACAAACTTATTTAGTATTTTTAAAGCTAAATTGCATATAATTGCAATATTAGCCTATTTTAAGAATTAATTGCGTTTATAATTACCAATTTGATTCGAGTATTTTTTAATTTAATATTTATATATTATTAATTAATTTAGTACCTTTAATTTATTTTTAGAAATCATTTTACTATTTTTATAAAATAAAAAGGGAAAAAAGTGGCTATTTAAAATCTTGCCCTATTTATTTCAATTTTAGCCCAAAGCGACCACCCCAATTAACCCAATTTCAATCTCAATCAGACCGGCCCAATTCCTAAACTACCCGTCCATGACCCAATTTAATCCAACCCGCCCGGCTCCCCAATAAATCCAGGCCGTTGATCAAAATGATTAACAGCCATGATCTGTTCTTTCCTTTTTAATTTCCCAAACCCCCCAACCCTAAATCATTCTCACCTAAGACGCCGCCTCTGAATCCCTTCACTCCGTCAAACACTCTCGAACCTTCCCTAACCCTAGACGCCTCTCATCATCTTCCATTGTGAAACCCACAGGAATCTATGGCTTCTCAGGCTGTGGGAGTCATATACTCACCTCATATTGCTCTTATGTGCTTGATACCTGAAGATTCGAGGCCTGACTTCGAAGGTTTTCACCCAGACCTCTATCGATTCAAGGATCTCTGGTCATCTCCGGCTTTGCTCTGGCGTACTATAGTTGTTTGAGTCTGATTCCGACCTCTCCGACTCAGATCGATGACCTCTCAAAGCCTTTCTCATTTCTAGGGTTCTTCTGAAACCCTAAACCTTCGAGGTTTTCTCCGATTTCTTTAGATCTGTGAGGTATCTGTGCTCTCTTTGAGTTTTCAAACGATTTCCCTAACTTTTCTTTCGAAAATTACTTTTTAAAATCTTTCTTTCCGATCTAGGGTTTTCTGAAAAAATGTTTAAGTGTTTCTCTGACTCTCTTTCCCCTTTCTTTTGTGTATTTTCCTCTATTGTGCTCCTGTGTTTTATCTACCACGTTCTTGTATGTGTTCTGTTCTTGTATGCTCTTCTACTGAGTTTTTATACTCTGTTCTTGTAGGTTCTTTTTTACTGTGTTTTATATGCTCCATGCTTGTATGTTCTTCCACCATGTTTTCCATACTATGTTCTTGTACTTTCTTCTACTATGTTCTGCTATGTTTCGCCTGTATTTTTTTCTACTGTCTTCTTAAGATTTTGCTATTTTTTCTTCTATTGAACCTTGTTTGAATTTCTTCTGAAAGATCCTCTTAAGCATGCTTCTTCTACTGTTCTTATCAGTATTTGCCATTATGTTCTTTGAATCCTTCTACTGTGATTTCATGTTACTTTGCTATCATGTTTTCTCATGAGTTCTGTTGCTGAAGAAGCCTGCTCTTTTCTGAAACTTCTAAACATGATTTCAATTTAATTGCCTGCCCTCTCATCTTTGCTTTATGGTTTGCTTGAATTAGGGTTTTATTTCGAAACCCCTAATTCTTTCAGATTGACTTCGAGTCTTGGAATTGAGTTTGGACTTCTTTATTTTCATATGACTCTGACCTTTTGCTAAACTCTTCTATATTGGATTTTCCACTGATTTTACAATGACACTACATTCTTCTTTCATGCTTAACGTGTTTGTAGGCTCCTTATATATGATGAACTTCCCTCTAAAGTAGTTTTTAAATCTGTAATTAGTCCATACTCCCCTCTGAATATGGGTCCAATTGATTCCCTTTCCATGTTTGCTAATTTCCTTTATGTTAAAAACCTTTCCCATCTTTTGACTCGGTTCATTCATAACAAATCTCTGACCTCTGATTTCTTGGCTATTAATTGATTCTCTTTCCTTAATTGCACAACCATGTATTTCAAAATTCTATTTTTAAATAAAACTCTTATGTATTCACCCCTAATTGCCTACTTTGCACAAAGTGTTTGATTAATTTCTTTCCTTAATTGGTTTATACCCGTTTGAATCTGAATCCCTTAATTAAAGGGAGTCTTTTGTAATTGATTGACAATCAGTTCTTCAATTATTTTCTTACTTTATTTCCTCATGACTTTCACACTATAAATACACGATCCTTTTTCACAAAGCACACACGATTAACAATCCTCCACTACTACTTTACAATCTCTTCTGAACTCTTACTAGCACTCTCTTCTTGTCTATTCTGTGGCTTTCACAAGACTACTGCACTTTCTCTTTGTTTGTTTCCTTTGAAACTGGTATGTTCTAATTTAAGTTTCAGCATCATCACAATGTGTTTATTTACAGCTTTTTGTATCCCTGCCTACTTTACTACTTCTGCAAAATTAACTATATGAACTAGCATGTTAATCTTTTTCTGTTTGTTTCTGCTATGAACCCTTGCTCCCTATCCCCCTTATGTGCTGTGAGTTGCAGTTTAAAACATGGCAATATGCAAGTTATTGTCTATGGTTTGAACTTGATCCCTTAAAGGATCCTAACTTCTAAACAATGTATTCTAACAGGCTTATGGGGTAGGCCAGCATTCCTCATTGCTGAGTATGCCCCACCAGCCTGCCGTTGCTTTTCCTTTACTATCTCCCCATTCCCTATACCCCTATGTGTATCAATGTGAACTGTTTCCCTTTCCCCTTTCCCCTTTCAGAATCCTGCACTTGCACTCTCTCTTAGTTCCTAGGTTCTGCCCCCCTCCTGTGAGCCTTGCCTTGGGACCCTGAGTTCCCTCTGAACTTGGACACTTGAGGGCTGGCTCTTCCACACTGCACTATGTCCTAATCTGGTAATGTATTTGGGGTGTAAGCACTGCCCGGAGTTCATGTGAGACTCTTAGGGAACTTTGACACACCCCCAAATGGGAGAAAGGCTTTGAAATCTGATCTTTGGAGTTGGTTTACTTCATATTTCAGACAGGAAGTCTGAATCAGGCTCTCCTTGGTTGTACTTTTAATTTCTGATGTATTTTCTTTATTTTCTTCTAGGTTGTAATAATTTTGTCATAAAACTCTTGGGGATGGCTAGTGAAAAGGGAGGGGTAACCATGTATGCAAAATGGGTAGATAACCTGCCTATAGGAAGTTCTAATTCCTGTATTCTCATATAGCTGCCATGTCTATAAGATCCTGCATTCTCATATAGATAACCTGCCTATAGGATTTCTAATTTCAGCATTCTCATATAGATACCATGTCTATAGGATTTCTAATTTCAGCATTCTCATATAGATACCATGTCTATAGGACTTCTAATTTCAGCATGCTCACATATAGATGCCATGTCTATATGATGCACGTGCATGTAGAAAATATGCCTATAGGTCCTTTCTGATTCTTGCATATCCACTTCTCATTCGGAAAACATGTTTATAGGTCTGAATAGCCAAAAATGTAATCAGATGTCATGTTCGTAATAAAATGTAACACCTAGATATCATGTTGTAGGTTTTCTGCATTTTTTTCATATCTATAAAAGTGTTTAAAATCAACAATGCGTAGAAAGCATGCCTATAGGAACTATCAACCAAGTCTGAAACGTTTCCAGTCGCTTATGAGTCTAAAACCAGTAATAATGCTTGCAGAACCTGTAACTTTTGCTAAAGTTTGCTTTTCTGTAATAATCTGCTAAACCCTCTTAATCAGTATGTATTCAATCTATTTCATTCTTTTTTAAAATCAGTAGATATCATGTTTATAGGAGCTTTTGTCCCACACCTAGGCAAGCCTTAGGGTAAAGTTTTTAAACTGCATCAGTCTTTATCAATTACGACCAGCAGGCAGGCCTGATTTGGGCTTCTTATCTGAACTATGTAATAAATCAGTCTGCCTCAAATCTTTAGGTTTAATCAGATCCTTAAACAGTACGTGTAAGACATGCTAAACTATGTGCTTTCTCTGGTTTGAAGGAGGTCTGTTTAAGCCTTTTGTTTGTTTATATGCTTCTCCCCCAAACTTGCTATATGTGTTTTGTTTGTCTCCTTAGCATTTTTTCCTTTTGAAACCACAAATAAGCCCAACACCTCCTCCCTTTAGGATTAGTAGTCCCAAGTACCTCTGGGACTGATAGGATTGGGGCGGGTAATAGCATGCAATAAGTAAACGAGACCATTCCGCGCTTTAATACCTTAAAGGGGTGGGAAAGGGTAGATATGGATATGATGACCACGCGATAACATCACGCGTAAGAGTGATTATTGGATGTTGTGTGGGGTGATCCATATTATTAATGAACCTAGGTCCCCCTTCCCTTTGTTTCTTTGTTTCTTTTAAATCCTTTAAACATTTCTTCTAAATCAACTCTCTTTAATGCTTTCCGAGTTTGTTTATTTCTAACCTTTATGTGAAAAATCCCCTCTTATTTGAAGTCCTACTTGTTTATGTGTTATTTGCACCTTAAGTCACAACAATAGCTTGGCCGGGAACCACACTAGTGGATTCTGCGGGGTGCCTAACACCTTCCCCTTGGAATAATTTCAAGCCCTTACCCTATCTCTGGTTATCCAAAATCAAGCTCTTCTAAAAGTGTCCTAATGAACTTAAATCATTAGGTGGCGACTCTTCAATTCCATTAAACCCAATTCCCAAAAGGGAATGAGTTGTCTTCCCAAATGTCATAAACCCGATTTCGCGAGAAAAAGGGGGGCGCGACAGCATGGCTACTCTGCTGGGAATTTCTTTTAGGGTTTTACCATTTCAAGCTATTACAGTGACTTTACATTTCTTATGTGCCTTTATTTGTTTAATCCTATAACGACCCAAATCCACTAAGGGTCGTGATGGCGCCGGGCACTGCTGTCAGGCAAGCCAACCAAATTACTTAATCCAAATCTCGTTTTAATACTTTTTAAAATCCATGAATTTCCCTCAAATTTAGCAATTTTAAAAGATAATAGTCTCAAATCGAATTCAAATGTTAAGCAGTTAATATAAAATACTTCAAACCATCCCAGAACCCGGTGTCACAAGTGCATGAGCCTCTACTGACAAGGAAATAAAATACAACATCCGTCCGAAATACAGTGGACAGAAAGTAAATACAGTATGCTGGAAGGGGCTGCTCAAGCTACGACCGTCTCGAATATTGCAGCTCACCTAATCCCAGAATCATCCGTGCTGCTACGCCCAGTAGGCCGCTAGAGGTACATATACCCGTGCAACAAAAATGCACAGAAGTGTAGTATGAGTACGTAAACAACGTGTACTCAATGAGTATCCTGCCTAATCTCAAAGAAGTAGAGACGAGACGGTCAACTTCGACACTTACTAGTGGTCTAATAATGATGTCAATATTACATTAAATCGTAAATTTCTACCAACATGATTTTTATCAAATAGAAGGAAACAAGTAACTATTATTCCTTTTTATAGGAAATTTCCCAAATTTCTTTTTCCATTAATTTCCAAATATTCTCAAGCCATGTAGAGGCAATAACAACTTTAATAAGTTCAAGCAGCAATACAAGCATGCACAACTCATGCCGAGGTCGATGACCCGCTCCAAAAGAAATGTAAACTGTGCACTGCCGAGGGTCGAACGACGCGAACCGTAGATGCATCTATTTAATCTGCGGAGGCGTTCGGCCCGCTCCAAAATTTAAACACACACATACAGTCAATCAAGAGTCCACAAGGAGCAATTATCCAAAGAAAGTCAATCCTCTTTTAACCATTTAAGAAAAATGAAGTTTAATCCTTTTAGAATTTATTTACTAATTCCATGTGATTTAAGCAATTCAAGCTGTCAATAAGTTCACAAATAATCTAAGTATAACATGCTCTTGGGTCCTAAACTACCCGAACAATAGCACAATAGTATCTACGCACGGACTCTCGTAACCTCGTGCGCACGTAGCCCCCACAAACAGGAGCATATAACCAATTATTTTTCCTATGGGGACAATTCCCTCTTACAAGGTTAGAAAGGAGACTCACCTCGCTCCGAAGATCCATAACCGGCATTCTACACTCCTCCGAAGACTTAAATCGACACACAACGCTCCAAAACTAGCCAATGATTACACAAATCCATTAATATATGCTCAATTACTCATTACAATCCAATTTATAGAAATTCCCAACCCCGATCGAAAAGTTGACAAAAACGCTCTCAGGCCCACGTGCCCGGAATCCGAATATTTTCGAAGATAAAGTTTACCCATAGCCTCACGAACTCAAATATATGATTTTCTCTAAACTCCATACCCAAAATCGTGGTTAAATTCCAAGAAATGTAAATTCCTAGGTTTTTCCACCAAAACCTCAAGTTTATACGAATTTAAATGCTCAAATCCATACATAGTTGATGTATTTAACTCAAAATAGGTGGGGATAACTTACCTTAACGTTGACGACGAAAATCCCCTCTTGAAGCTCCCCAAAAATTCGCCCAAGCCATGAAAATGTGAGAGAAAATGGCCAAATCCCGATTTTAAAACAATCCCTCTGCCTCGAGCTACTTCCGCTTCTGCGGCTTCCGCGGTCCCGCTTTTGCGGACAATCTGCCTCTTCTGCGGCTTCCCTTAGGCCTACCCTCTTCCGCTTCTGCGACTAGCCTTCCGCACATGCGGTCCTGCTTCTGCGGAACCATGACCGCATCTGCGGTCCTCGAGCCTTGACCAAAAATCCGCTTCTGCGGCTCCCTTTCCGCTTCTGCAGTTAACCCACCGCAGAAGCGAAAATACCAGCAACCAGACCCTTCAGCCGTCCAAAAATTCCAAATTTCAATCCGTTAGCCACCCGGAATCCACCCGAGGCCCCCGGGACCTCAACCAAACCTACTAACCAATCCCAAAATACATTACGGACTCGCTCGAGGCCTCAAATCACGTCAAATAACGCTAAAATCATGAATCAACCTCCAATCCAAGCTTTCTGAACTTTAGAATTTCCAACTTCTACTTTCGATGCTTAAACCCATCAAATCACGTACTATTGACCTCAAATTTTACACACAAGTCACATTCGACATTGCGGACCTACTCCAGCTTTCGGAATCGGATTCCGACCCCGATATCAAACAGTCCACTTCTGGTCAAACTTTTCAAAAACCTTCAAATTTCTATCTTTAGCCAAATGGCTCCAAAATGACCTACGGACCTCCGAATTCACCTCCGATCGCGCTCCCAACTCCAGAATCACCATACGGAGCTGCTCCCAGACTCGAAATCTCGAACGGACATCGATATCACTGAAATGCACTTCAACCCAAACTTATGAAATTTCTTTAAAATGCTACTTTCCACAATAGGCGCCAAAACGCTCCCGTGTCATCCAAAACCTGATCCGGGCATACGCCCAAGTCCGAAATCATCATACGAACTTGCTGGAACCTTCGGATCCCGATTCCGAGGTCGTTTACTCAAAAATCCAATCCTACTTAATTCTTTCAACTTTAAGCTTCCGAAATGAGATTTCTCTTTCCAAATCAACTCCGAACTTGCCGAAATTTAATTCCGACCACGCGTACAAGTCATAATACCTGAAATGAAACTGCTCATGGCCTCAGACTGCTGAACGACGCGCTAGGGCTCAAAACGACCGATCGGGTCGTTACATTCTCTCCCACTTAAACATACGTTCGTCCTCGAACGTGCTGAGAACTACACTGAAGTAGTCTGAAATCACTGTTTAACTTCTCTTGCACCTTCCCGTGCTACAACTCAGTTGAGCATATCAGCTCGATCAATTCTGAAGATATTCCATTTTATTCATGCAAATAAGCCTTAGAGCCCAATTCCAACATCTGGGATTCTATGCCCGACCTGTTTCCAACATAAGATCACCATATCAATCACTACGCTGTACCCAAACATGGCTGCATAACTTTGCTGAATTCCCACCTAGCATCACTTTACTCATCGGACCACAATAACACTTTTTGATCAACTTAGTCAAAATTCCACGAATCTGATGCTCCCATTGCACCCCATGATATACACAGGTCTTACTCTAACTCTTACAATGCCGTCACAACGGAAGAGATGTGCAGAAATTCATAATCAACTGCCGAGTCAACCAATCATTGAGTCTATGCTTATGACAAGAAATTTTACCTCATTCTGAACCAAATAATGATCTTTGCTCCTTAATATATTTCATGTAATCAGATTGCACTGATCCTAAATCCAACAATCTCATCTCACCCAGTACGAACTGCTCAGGCAATAAGCCACCCGACATGACCAAAAGTCTCATATGATGCCACAATGTGCCAATAGGCTACCAATTAGGATGCGATACAAAAGGGAAATGAACTCTGAAAAGGAATTTCAATTACCCCGCTCGCGAATCATACATGCGACGCGGGCGCACAGCTAATATGAGCTTCCTTCAGAAAATAGGAAACAGAACACAATAAACAGATTTCGGGAACTGTACTGAACATCACACTGTTGCGGCGCGCAACCCGATCCGAGCAATCATAACCATGGCAGCGTGCCACCCGATCCACACAACATAACCATGGCGGCGTGCCACCCGATCCAAATAACATACCCATGGCGGCGTGCCACCCGATCCACGCATGGAACTCACATAAGGAGATGTACATCGAGCTAAGTTGATCATTACAACAAAATACTGAGTATCAGTCATAAACACGCTAAGTGTATAATACCATTCCCTGGGGAGACACATAATGCTATAATCCACAAACTCGAGCACAACTAAAGTGCGATAAATGATCTGAATCTCAAGAGCCATCCTGCTCATATAACCTCATCTCTATGCGGAACCTCAACATATAAGAAATTCACCAAGCCGTCTCACAACTCGCACGACGTAATACATCATTACATGAAATAGCTGACAACGGAATAGCACCCCGACTCCCTTCCATAAGGAGCGTATTGCTGAGATGAATACATCTGGCCTGATATAAGCCCCTGTTCACATTTATATCAATCCACTAATCTCAAGCCGATTTCTAATTGCACCAACTAGGCTAATAACCTTTCAAAGGTCCATAATAACTCCCCTTTTTCTCATAACACATAAGAACAACCCTCATAACCGGAGCGAACCTCCACAGTCCATAACCCAATAAACAGAGTGCCCTCCAGGCATAAATTCTCAAATTAATGATATCATCACAAATCTCCATACTGGGGTTAAATCTTTAATCAATCAAGTGACCACATGTCACACTTATACAATCTTCCTGTGGGACGCGCTCCCACAACCTTTCGAAACACATAACAGGTCCGTACATCCTAACCACCGGCCGCACCAACACTGAAAAGCGATCAAGACTCATTAACCAGGATACAAAGCCCTTTTTACAAACGCCAATCTCAGGTGACGCTGATGACAAACCAACTTGCCTTAAACATCGAAACTCTTTCCCTGCTCATCCGAGCTCGTGACATCCTTGTCAACACCGAACTGCTACCTTGATCTTCACTTCAAATTCCACACCACTCACTGCACTTAACATGCCAATATGTGATAGAACTCGTTTTTCATCTTAGCTTCGGAACCACTATTAGGTTAACACTTCATCATATAAAACTTTCCACTCAACTCACTCCAGGAGAACTATAGCAACACACAGGTGAATTCTCATGACCATAGAATATGCTAATCTCTAAGTAGTGGTCTAAGCCACCATAGCCCTTCCGGGATCTGCCTACACATAACAGGCCATAACACTAGAGTACTTTCTGAATATCACCAACTACGGCGGCCGACAGGCCTCGCACGCACCGCCACATTTCACTTGCATAACTCGATCACGCTGAAAGAACTGATCATTACCAGCAACATGCCAATTCGACTATGGCTACCCAATCTCTCTCCTTCCAATTTATCCTTAATGGCCATAGAAACAATGATAACTCCATTTAACACTTAACACACTCCATCCGCACTCATCCCGAGTGACCCTGAATCATGAGACCATGCTGTCTCAAATCCCACGAACCATTTCGTACCTCCCAATTGTTACATCGAAAGTCAAAACATCATAGAACATTTTGTGCCTCTTCTCATAGGCTGCTATCAAGCTTGATTCTTAATCGTACCTATAGGCTCGAAATCAATAGGCATCACACTTTATCTTTTGAATTCACTAGGACCGTTGTTGAGAACCACCCGCTCTGACTTGGCCCCGAATATAATCAATTTCATAAATCTTCTAGCACATGAATACCTCATTGGTGAACCGCCTGGCAGAATCATTCCCTTGGAACCCGCATCTTTACGAAGCACAATCCTGAATCCTTCCCCAAGTCTGAACATGGGCCAATAAGGCCAACGATAGCCCACCTTTAATAATTCCTTTGCTCAAATTACCACCTATGCTCTTTTCCCGTGGCTGAAATAACCCATTGACATGCTAATAACCAGAAACTTCGCAATTAGTTCACTATGCAACCCAATCATAGGTAGTGGGGCTCTCCCACTTAGCTCGAAGCCACTATTACCCAACTTTGGGGTTTACCAAGATTCTTAATCTTCGATTAACATAACCTTGCGCAATCAATCGCCAACATTCTCGATATCTTACTGTAGAAACCCCCTTTTATACTCTGGATCATCAACAACATTCGCAAGACCGATCCCTTCGCTGAATAACTCATAGAATTCTTCGCAGAAGCCTCGCCAACCACGCGACCGCTAAACTGCTCACAGGAATAACCCACCTGTGGAAATCACTCCCCAATATCTCCCAACGCTGCTGCACGGGGTACAATCACTACTACATCAATAACCCATCCTGAGTCTGAGCTCTCTCTCCAGCTGCACGAGTCCATTCACCCCTCGTGGACATCGATTAAATGTGCGACAACATTCTTCCAATTCAAGGTTATGTTGAATCCTTCTTCATTCAAGCAGCTCCTACCCGTTATATCAAATCTCCTGCCGCACAATAGTCCATACTTCAAATTAATCCGTAGGCCCAAATCGCCAATCACCAAAATCCCCAAATTACTCCAAGCTCTCCCACTTTGGCGAAACTCACCCCTTTAGTCGACTACTCGACCTTTGCTTCCTATGCCTGGCCTTCTAGAAATTCTAACCACCACTTGGCACTCTCCACATGTCCTTCCTCATCCTTTGCTGCTCAGTTGTTGCCTTAAATGAGATCTATCTCTGTGGCACTTGGACCCACATTTGCTGATAACTTTAAACATTTCCGAAGATCATCTTCCTCATACCGTTGACATTAGAAACATTGATTCAATCTTGTACTACCGCACCCTGCGATATCTGGCAGCCGCATTTTCAATATTACTTCACAATTGCTTACTCTAAGGGCGAATTGTAGAAGATCATAACACCGGCGAACTTAGTACATTCAATAGGGACCACTACATCTCATCATAGAAGAAAACTCTACCACGCTCGTAAATACCAAATCTCATTACTTCATCAATCCCCAAATGTGCACATGCTTAGTTCGATTGCCTTTCCCCTGCCGGAAGTAAAATATTGAATCTCTAGATTATGCACCGAGTAAACTTCCCTTCAAGTCATTCACTGCCCGACACGTAGGCAGATGTCCTACCATCACATCAATACTGCGGAACAATAGTTTATAGCATCATGGCAACTTGTGCCTAGCCTCAGAGCCCTCAGAAGTACCGCTACTGGGCTGAAACAATAAAATATCCTTCTACAAAGCGCCGATAATAATCCGATCAGCTATACCGGGAGAAACATCCCGTATCACATCTGTAGTACTATTACGGTTCTTCAATTCTCGATTTATAACAAGCGGTTCGCGTCGTGTAGGATTGAGTAGGGAGGAAGCAAGGGTATAAGCCTCAAGGAATCAAATCGCACGATGAGGAATCAAGAAGGGAAGTACTCCTAACAGTTCTGCAGCCTCCCGAGGATAAGTACAGACGTCTCCGTACCGATCCGCGAGACTCTACTAGACTTGCTCATGACTCGTGAGACCCTAGGAACCTAGTGCTCTGATACCATGTTGTCACGACCCNTTTCTACAAATTTCATGCTCAAATCCATACATAATTGATGTATTTAACTCAAAATAGGTGAGGATATCTCACCTTGACGTTGATGACGAAAATCTCCTCTTGAAGCTCCCCAAAATCGCCCATGCCAAGAGAAAAATGGGAGAAGAATGGCCAAATCGCGCATTTAAAACAATTCTGCCTCCAGCTATTTCCGCACCTGCGGTCCCTTGACCGCTTCTGCGGTTCCGCAGGTGCGGTTAAAATACCGCTTCTGCGGTCCTCCCTAGGCCGCCTTTTTTTGCTTCTGCGACGTACCTCCCGCAGATGCGGTCCCGCTTCTGCGGAACCCTGACCGCATCTGCGGTCCACTCCAAGCTGCTCCTCTTCCGCTTCTGCGACCGGCCTTCCGCAGGTGCGGTCCCGCTTTTGCGGAACCCTTACCACATCTGCGGTCGTCGAGCCCCTGACCAAAATCCGCTTCTGCGGCTCCCTTTCCCGCTTCTGCGGGGCCGCTTCTGCGGCTCACCCACCGCAGAAGCGGTTATACCAGCAACCAGACCCTTCAGCTGTCCAAAAATTCCAAATTTCGATCCGTTAATCACCCGGAATCCACCCGAGGCCCCCGGGACCTCAACCAAACCTACCAACAAATCCCAAAACACGCTACGGGCTTGCTCGAGGCCTCAAATCACATCGAATAACGCTAAAATCATGAATCAACCTCCAATCCAAGCTTTATGAACTTTAGAATTTCCAACTTTTACTTTCGATGCTTAAACATATCAAATCACGTCCGATTGACCTCAAATTTTGCGCACCAGACATATTCGACATTACGGACCTACTCCAACTTTCGGAATCGGATTTCGACCCCGATATCAAAAAGTCCACTTCCGGTCAAACTTCTCAAAACCTTCAATTTCTATCTTTAGCCAAATGACTTCAAAATGACCTACGGACCTCCGAATTCACTTCCGATCGCGCCCCCAACTCCAGAATCACTATACAGAGCTATTCGCAGTCTCGGAATCTCAAACGGACATCGATAACAATGAAATGCACTTCAAGCCAAACTTATGAAATTTCTTCTAAAATGCTAACTTCCTCAATAGGCGCCAAAACACTCCGGAGTTATCCAAAACCCGAACCGGGCATACACCCAAGCCTGAAATCATCATACGAACCTGCTGGAACCTTCAGATCCTGATTCCGAGGTCGTTTACTCAAAAATCCCATCCTAGTTAATTCTTTCAACCTTAAGCCTCCAAAATGAGAATTCTCTTTCCAAATCAACTCCGAACTTCCCGAAACTCAATTCCGACCACGCGTACAAGTCGTAATACCTGAAATGAAGCTGCTCATGGCCTCAGGCTGCTGAACGACGCGCTAGTGCTCAAAACGACCGGTCGGGTCGTTGCATTCTCTCCCACTTAAACATACGTTCGTCCTCGGACGTGCTGAGAACTACACTGGAGTGGTCTGAATCAATGTTTAACACCTTATGCACCTTCCCGTGCTACCTTAACTCACTTGAGCACATCAGCTCGATCAATTCTGAAGATATTCCCTTTTATTCAAGCAAATAAGCCTTAGAGCCCAATTCCAATATCCGGAATGCTATGCCTGACCTATTTCCAACATAAGATCACCATATCAATCACTACAGGCTGTACCCAAACATTGCTGCATAACTTTGCTGAATTCACACCTAGCATCACTTTACTCACCGGACCACAATAACATTTTCTGATCAACTTAGTCAAAATTCCACGAATCTGATGCTCCCATTGCACCCCATGACATACACAGGTCTTACTCTAACTCTTACAATGCTGCCACAACGGGAGAGATGTGCAAAAATTCATAATCAATTACCGAGTCAACCAATCATTGAGTCTATGCTTCTGACAAGAAATTTTACCTCATTCTGAACCAAATAATGATCTTTGCTCCTTAATATATTTCACGTAATCAGATTGCACTGATCCTAAATCCAACAATCTCGTCTCACCCAGTACGCACTGCTCAGGCAATAAGCCACCCCGACATGACCAAAAGTCTCATATGATGCCACAATGTGCCAATAGGCTACCAATTAGGATGCGATACAAAAGGTAAATGAACTCTGAAAAGGAATTTCAATTACCCCACTCGCAAATCGTACATGCGACGCGGGCGCACAGCTAATATGAGCTTCCTTTAGAAAATAGGAAACAGAACACAATAAACAGATTTCGGGAACTGTACTGAACATCACACTGTTGCGGCGCGCAACCCGATCCGAGCAATCATAACCATGGCAGCGTGCCACCCGATCCACACAACATAACCATGGCGGCGTGCCACCCGATCCAAATAACATACCCATGGCGGCGTGCCACCCGATCCACACATGGAACTCACATAAGGAGATGTACATCGAGCTAAATTGCTCATTACAACAAAATACTGAATATCAGTCATAAACACGCTAAGTGTATAATACCATTCCCTGGGGAGACACATAATGCTATAATCCACAAACTCGAGCACAACTAAAGTGCGATAAATGATCTGAATCTCAAGAGCCATCCTGCTCATATAACCTCATCTCTATGCGGAACCTCAACACATAAGAAATTCACCAAGCCGTCTCACAACTCGCACGACGCAATACATCATTACATGAAATAGCTGACAACGAAATAACACCCCGACTCCCTTCCATAAGGAGCGTATTGCTGAGATGAACACATCTGGCCTGATATAAGCCCCTGTTCACATTTAAATCAATCCACTGATCTCAAGCCGATTTCTAATTGCACCAACTAGGCTAATAACCTTTCAAAGGTCCATAATAACTCCCCTTTTCTCATAACACATAAGAACAACCCTCATAACCGGAGCGAACCTCCACAGTCCATAACCCAATAAACAGAGTGCCCTCCAGGCATAAATTCTCAAATTAATGATATTACCACAATCCTCATACTTGGTTTAAATCTTTAATCAATCAAGTGACTACATGTCACACTTATACAATCTTCCTGTGGGACACGCTCCCACAACCTTCCGAAATAAATAACGGGTCCGCACATCCAAACCACCGGCCGCACTAACGCTGAAAAGCGATCAAGAATCATTAACCAGGATACAAAGCCCTTTTTACAAACGCCAATCTCAGGTGACGCTGATGACAAACCAACTTGCCTTAAACATCGAAACTCTTTCCCTGCTCATCCGAGCTCGTGACATCCTTGTCAACACCGAACTGCTACCTTGATCTTCACTTCAAATTCCATACCACTCACTGCACTTAACATGCCAATATGTGATAGAACTCGTTTTTCATCTTAGCTTCGGAACCACTATTAGGTTAACACTTCATCATATAAAACTTTCCACTCAACTCACTCCAGGAGAACTATAGCAACACACAGGTGAATTCTCATGACCGTAGAATATGCTAATCTCTAAGTAGTGGTCTAAGCCACCATAGCCCTTCCGGGATCTGCCTACACATAACAAGCCATAACACTAGAGTACTTTCTGAATATCACCAACTACGGCGGCCGACAGGCCTCGCACGCACCGCCACATTTCACTTGCATAACTCGATCACGCTGAAAGAACTGATCATTACCAG